>NC_091243.1:14480337-14515337 GCF_040958095.1 Procambarus clarkii | reverse complement strand
CTCTCTCAGAGTACCTGTTGTACCTGTTGTCTAAGACACACTTACCCAGCCACACCCAGAACGTTTTCAGTGTCAGAGTAATTAACAGATGGACTGCATTAGGCAGTAATGTGGTGGTGGCTGATTCCATACACAGTTTCAAATATGATAGAGAGCTCAAATAGGCTCAGTAATCTGTATACACCAATTGATTGACAGTTGAGAGGCGGGGACCAAAGAGCCAAAGCTCAACCCTCACAAGCACTACTAAGCGAGTACCCACCACTCATCAACCACCCACATGCCCCCCTATCCTCACTGCCTTAGGAATTGCAGTCAAAACAGCCAGGTTGAGCCTGATTTGCGTTAAACTGCTCACCTGTGACGCCGCTTCAGCCAATAGTCAACGTAACTTAGCTAAGACCACAGATATACACGTTTAAAGGAGATTTTTCGTTTGAGTTAGTGATATTTTCATCTATAAAAGGCTCTCAGGGAACCCCAATGTTGTTACACTTGCATATACCTTACTGGATAATTATGAGTTTATAAGCATCAAAAAAGGAAGCATGCCAAGTGTGTTATCTCTATGAGAGATAACTATATGAGAGAGAGAGAGAGAGAGAGAGAGAGAGAGAGAGAGAGAGAGAGAGAGAGAGAGAGAGAGAGAGAGAGAGAGAGAGAGAGAGAGAGAGAGAGAGAATATATGAATAATTATAGAAAAATATCAAATATATCCCCTCCAGGGTATATTTGGGATGCAGGAGCCTTGAGGAAGTTGTGATGGAATGTTTGAATCCCACATTATTCTGGCCTTAATTTAAGCAGTTTAAACGGAATGTTGTTGTAGTGTTAGCAGTATTAGAATGGTTAATCAAAACACAACAAACGACCTACAAGGTTGTTCAAGTGTTTGGGAGAAGCAGAAACCTCTTTTAACCCTTTTTAACCCCTTAAAATTGTAACCCCTTCTCCCCGAAGGGGTTACAATTAGGGTGTGAATGTTATGTTCTCACATCTTATTACCCAAGCACTAACCTAAGCATGTTATATAAAAAAAAAATTAAAATAACAATCAGAAGAATAAGAATCAATGACCTTAACATGACTAAAACAATGACAAGAACCTGATCCAATCCGGAATTAGGGTGCCTCTTGAAGTCTAAGCTCACCCAAAACACGAATATTTTGTGTTTAAATGGACGTAACCCAAACACTGAAAAAGGAATGTTTCTTCCGAGTTGTTTTTTGGAGAGTATGAGAGTCTGAGAGAGACGTAAGTGATATATTCGGAATCCTTAACTCTCCAGCATAAACCAGAGTCAATTTAATTGTTTTGTAAAAAGATCAAATGAAAACAAAAAATATATATATATATATATATTTTAACCAACGCTCTTGGATTTCTTCATTACGGTGGTGGTTAAACGTAATTAGTATGTTGCATGCACAGAAAATGTAGCTTTCTTCCTCTCTAGCTTGTTTAATTAACTTGACACACAAGAGAAGCAAGACCTCAGGATGCATGATCACCCTAAATCACTTAAATTGAGTCTTGGCTTTGAATAAATTATTTTTTGCCTTGAGCAGGGAACAATAGTTGCACCTTTGACTGGAGACTAACAAGCGTTGTACCTTTGACTGTAACAAGCGTTGTACCTCTGGCAGGGAACCAACAGTCGTTGACCAGACCACACACTAGAATGTGAAGGGACGACGACCAATTGACTTGAGAATCGTCTAGGACGGACCGAAACGTCGTCGTCACTTCACTTCACTTTCTAGTGTGTGGTTTGGTCAACATATTTCAGCCATGTTATTGTGACTCCTCGTCAACAAAGTACTAACCTAACCAAATATGTACAGACCCATTCAACCCGCCTAACTTAACTAGCCACTGCATTGGAAACGTGGATATTTTTGAGTCGTTACTTTTCATAGTACTTTGTAATTTGTACGTTGGGGACAATAACAAACAAAATGAAACGTATAAGTTGAGAAAACGAGTTGGTAAGGAAGCCAGCCAACTTTCACTAAATCTTCACCTACTCAGTATTTGCTACTTATTCTTATCTTAGAGATACTCTAAGTGCAGTTGTTTACACCACAATCGGTAGCTTAGTTGCAGTCTTATCTGCAGTTCATTGCAGAACGTATCCAGAATTTGTGGCTTAAAAGTAACAACAATTGAATGCTTGAGAACTGAACCGCGTTAGCTGACATTTAGATTTTAAGAAAAGTAGCAAATTATCAAGGTAAAGGACTAAGCAAGTATTGAGCTAAACATTCATATCACAAGGCCTTTTCCTTCTTGCGAAATATATATGCAGTTGCAGCGATAAGTGAAAAATCTCATCTATAATAATTCTAAGTCACAACACATTCATAAACAAGTTAAGTAAACTTGGCAGCTCACTGAGTGGCAAAGTTGTTACGGATTTAACAGCGGTTATAGCATCCTCGAATCATCATATCAATGTGTGAAGAGAAACCAAAGATGGCAGCAATATAGGCTGTCTTCTCCACTCCTTACAGAAAAGCTAGAATATTTAATTAAGTGAATATGTTTCAAAAAACGAGAAAGGAATTATCGCAGAAGGGATGATGTTTCAAAGAGCGACACGAGTAATAGTTTTCCAACTTCAGCACATTATTTAACTTCAGTTTCCTTTGTAAATCTATCAGATATTGTTTGGTGCTGGGTGGACGATCTATGCGTTCATTCACTCCTCTTTCCTAATTTCCCCTCTTTTTCCACACACTTCTCCTACCCCCCTTTTAGAGTTTAACTTTGCCTTTATATACTTTTTTATTGCTGGACTAAATTACCTCCTCCTTCTTTGTCCTAACTTTTCTGTTTTTTTCAAATTCTCCTTTCTCTTCTAAATTGAATATCTTTCCAATTAAAGTTCTCAGATTTGCTCTTCCCTCATTTTGTGCCCGTTAATTGCACTTTATTTTCTTCGTTTTCATTTGCCTATTACCCTTTCCTTACTGTAAATGGAAACACGCTAATATAAAAAGATGATTGTGTAAAACTTCTCATTCTGAAAGTACCTCTGCTCCCATTCATTCTTCTTTTTTCTCTATGTCTGTCTGTCTGTCTGTCTGTCTGTCTGTCTGTCTGTCTGTCTGTCTGTCTGTCTGTCTGTCTGTCTGTCTGTTTGTCTATCTGCCTGTCTGTCTGTGACTGTGTCTCTTCATAACTCCTTTTCTCTCTGTCACTTCTCATAATTTCTCATCTTTCTTGCTCTCGCCTAGTAACTCGTCTGTCTTTCCCACCACCATCTCACTCCTGTTTCCTCTCCCCCTATCCCACACCCCCTCATCCGTCACCCTGTCTCTCCCCCGGTCCCCCGGGTTCTGCCTTTTCACATTAGATGCTATCCTTGTGGACGGTGACGATGAAAAATGAGTCGGAGGCCACGAGATTAATGTGGCCCGTCGTTCGAGCCCCCTCCCCCCCTTCTCCCACCCCCCCTTTCACGCCTGCAGAGTGCAATCTTCCTGACACACTCTTTTCTGGTGCTCTCTCTCTCTCTCTCTCTCTCTCTCTCTCTCTCTCTCTCTCTCTCTCTCTCTCTCTCTCTCTCTCTCTCTCTCTCTCTCTCTTTCTCTCTCATGCTCTTTCTGCCTAATTCCCTCCCACCTTCCCTTTCTTATTCCTTTCTACTTTAATTTCTTTCCATTACCCTTTCTACCTTTCCTTGCTTTACTTCATCCCTTCATTCCTATCTTCTTCACTTGCCTTCTTGATCTCTCCATCCATCACTTTTACAATCGGTCATCCCTCCCTCATTCCATTTCTCTATCACTGCTTCGATTCCTCACTCCACCCATCCCTCTATTCCACCTAACCTAATCTTTCCCATCTCTCCCTCAACCCCTTTCCACCCCTCCATCACTTTCCCTCCCTCCCTCCCTCCCTCATCATACACTCATGCCTTGAACACTTAACCTCATGTTTCCTCATTGTTTTCTGCCAACACAGATAGTGTGCTTGTATTTTTTTGTTTTGTTTTGACTCTGAAGATCGGTCTTCTCCTCGGACACTCAGTGTAGCTCATTAAGAACTCCCGCTTGTAAATTATTGTCTAGATACTGCTCCTCCTCTGTCTGCTGTTACTCTCGTTCTCCTATGAGTATTTCTTGGTTTTTCTTTTAAGACCATTTTCTCCTTTCACATAGTTTTCACAAGTAAGCCAATGTCTTTTCAAAGCAATAAAGAGGTAAGAAAGTTTATTTTGATTGTCAAACTTCGTTTGACATTAGTTTTCTTGGATTTTTTGTTTGTGAGGGGCTCCAGGGAGATTTGTGTTGCATTTAGAATGTTTCCTCTAATCCTATTTATGTGTAGAGTATAAACGTTATCAATGTGTTTACATCAGTAGGAAGGAGGAAAGGTTAGTAAACCATTTAGACGAAGTGATTAATGATCTTCAACAAATGTATACTAGGCCACCGACAAATTGGGACAACACACTTTCCCTCACTTTCTCTCCCCCTCCCCGCACTCTTCCACACATTCTCCCCGACACTCTCCCCCACACTCTCCCCCACACTTCCCCCAGGAGCAAGCCAATCCTCCTTCCCTATATAACACATTACTATCCTCTCTCTCCTACATATATATTGCGTCCTCCAGTCTCCCATACAAAATGCCTAACATCTCACATAGAATGATTCCCCTCTCACTCAGAATGATTCCCCTCTCACATAGAATGATTCCCCCTCTCTCTCTCACATAGATTGCCTGCCCTCTTCTCCACGCAGAATGCGTCCCTTGACTCAGAATGCTTACTCGTTCTCTCGCAAAGAATGCCTAGTACAATCCACAACGGGCTCACCATAACCCATACTACTTGGAACTTTTTTCGAGTAGCTGAATCTAAAACAATGAATGCCTGGTATCACAGAATATCTTCCCTTTCCCCCACTTTCTTCCCCCCATTTTTAAACCTTTATGCTGGATTACAGTTCTAGAATTGTCTAGACACCAATCATTAACTGTTCCTCTTAGTTTAACCAGGTGCAGCTGGGTACCTGGTTGATGATCAAACCACACCTCACAAAATGGAGAAATGACATTTTTGGTCCGTCCAGGACCATTATCAAGTCGTATATGGGGTACCTGGATGTAAACTGATTGACAGGTCGTGTTCCAGGGAAAACTAATGGGTATAAAGTTTACCATGAGCTATGAAAAAGGGGGAAGTTATCACTCTGGTAACTGGAGTCAAAAGTATTTTCTTCTCACACTCGCCTACGTAAAGAAAAAATAAAAAGGTATTTGGTGTGAGGTCAGAGCTATGTCACGACTGTTGAACACTTTGCACCAGTAACATATTTAGCCAATAAATTATAGCGTTTGTTCATTCTGAGCCGCTGAACGTTCAGATAGAAAAGTCAAATGACTGGTTATTCTGTATCGGTCGTATAATTATCAATAAAGTATATTGAGTTCTGCATAGCTAGTCCTAATCTAATTTAATCTGCTTAATCTAATCTTAAATAGTTAACCATGTCTAATTCACACATTTTTGCACAATGGGGAATTATTCGTATCGTGGAGGAGTTCAAGTAAATCAGACTGTAACTGCGTAGTTTAAGAGTTAAAACTACGATTCATGTGCTGTGGCGAGAACTATACTACGGGAGTTTCGGTTGTCTTCCTCATTACTATATTTTTTATATAGTAATGGCTCTATATTAGGCTCTATTAGGCTCTATATAATATAGAGTCTAATAGGTACAAGGCAAAATGCTATCACTTTCAGACCAGAGGTCATACAGCAGACACTCATCTGTAGTGAAATCCGGATGCTAAGCAACAAACTTACACAAGGAAAATGTATAATTGGCATATGTAGCTGTTACATTAAAATAGTTTAACTCCAATAAACTATTTTCCTTAAACAAATTTGTAAATTAATAAATTATTTATTATCCGTGGGAAAAAGGTTCTTTGCTAATGAATACAGTCACATCCTGATAGTTTGTTTTGGGTAATCGAACCCGCAGATCTCAGGCTCGATTTCCGAGCAGGAGAGAAATGGCTGGGCTTGGTTTCTTTTTCATCTAATGCTTCTGTTCACCTAACATCAAATAGGTAACCGGGAGTTTGGCAACTGTTGTGGTGGTTTCATACTGGAGATCAGTAGTTGAACCTAAGTGGGGGA
This sequence comes from Procambarus clarkii, assembly GCF_040958095.1. Taxonomy (NCBI): domain Eukaryota; kingdom Metazoa; phylum Arthropoda; class Malacostraca; order Decapoda; family Cambaridae; genus Procambarus; species Procambarus clarkii. Next base: position 14,509,179 of record NC_091243.1, on the reverse strand, counting down.
CCTCGATACATGCCAAATTTTTATATACACACACAGGCTTTCTGTCCCAAACGAATTATTAAAACCTGTAGTTTAAGTGACATCAGTGCATGTCTTCAACCAATTTTTCCCTCGTTAAATTTTCCCTCACTCTATGTCTCTATGTCTCTAAATTTAAAAATTTAAATTCTACAAATTTCATTCCTAAAATTTCCTCCTACCCCTTCCTTACCCATTTCCAAACTAGTGTCCACTTTATCCTCCTTCCTCCTCTCCTTCCACCTTGCCACTTGCCTCCTTCCACATTCCCTCCCATGCCTCCTACTCCCCCATTTCTCCTCCTCCTCCATCTCCCCCCTCCCCAGCAGCAGGAGAATGATAAATGACCCCGGGGTTGCCGGACCTTTCTTCCTTGAAGGGAGCTGGTGGGGGCAGCCACCACCTGCCAGACGCCTTCTCCGTTGCGGTAATCTTGCGGAGGAAAGTCTTAGGAAAGGAGAGTGTCAGACAAACGAGACAGCTCTCTTGAGGTTGCCCTTGTGAGAGAGGGGGACGTAAAAAGGGAAAGGAAGATGTGGGAAGGATAAGAATGTATCGAAAAAGATAATAAGGTTCAAGTAAGATCGAGGATAGTGAGGAAATAGATGATGGCTGCACCTCTATGGCCAACTATCTATCTGGCAAACTGTATGGCAAATATCCGACGGATGTCAGTGTATGACAAACCATCCAGCGAGAGATGGATGAACTGTAGCGTATGGCAAATTCTGTAACCCTTCATATAGTTTAGGGAAGCTGAATAAATGCAAATGGATATAAATAAAAAATAAACACAAAACAGATTGAAGGGTGACGTAAGAGAGTGAAGGGAGATGGTAGATGGTGCAGAGGAAGGTAGATGTTGGAGAGAAATTAGGTAGAAGATGGAGAGAAAGACACATGGAGGGGAAAGGTAGATGTTTGTAGAAAAGGTAGATTCTAGGAGGACAGGTATATGTTGGAAGGAAAGATAGATAGTGGAGGGAAAGATAAGTGGGGATAAAATTAAATAAGACGAAGGGGAATGGAGGAAACTCAGAGGAAAGAATGTGGTAGAGAGAAACTGCTGGAGGAGTGAGGAATGTCAGGTGAGGAAAGAGCGTGAGAGATCACCAGGGAAAGAAATGTTGAGTAGGAAAAAGAGGAACGCAAGGAAACAATGAAGAGAATGAGAGGGGAAACGGGTAAGAAAGTGAACAAAGCGGTAGAATTAAAGAATGGACAATAGATGACACATAGAGGAAAAGAAGAGAGAAAAGACTAAAAATAAATTGATTATATAAACGAGAAGCCAAAAATGAAATAATGAAAGAAGTTTGAGAAGAAATTAAAGGAGAAAGATGAGAAGAAATAAAAGAAGGAAGGAGGAGGAGGAGGAGGAGGAGGAGGAGGAGAATAAAGCAAAATAAAAGACTTTCAACTCGTGCTGGAGGAATGATGTACAGCACTATAAGAAACTGTCCAAGTATGAAGATCCTATCTACACCAAGAGGATATTAGGCAAAGAAATATCTTGTAACTTTGAGATTGCAAGACTGGGCCAGTGATTATCTCTTTCTCTCTCTCTCTCTCTCTCTCTCTCTCTCTCTCTCTCTCTCTCTCTCTCTCTCTCTCTCTCTCTCTCTCCCTCCCTCCCTCCCTCCCTCTCACTCAGTCTCTCTTTGTGTCTCAATGTCTCTTTTTGTCTGTCTCTTTGTATCTCTCTGTGTTTCTTTCTCTGTCACTCTTCATAGTTTGCTCATTTTAAACGTTCAGCAAAAACGTTTCCCCACGAAACTCATAATTTGTTTATTTATTACTCTATATATTTTATATATTTAATGGGAATTAGTGCTGTTAGGGGCCGAACAGTCTTCATAGCACAAGAGCTTTGATTGCACCTTCCAATGATAATCTCATTTCTTGGGAGGTTCCTTAGTTGTTACTACTCATTACAGTTGAGGAAGTGGTTGTTAAGGGAATGTCAGAGATTTTTTTCAACAATATTTGCCGTTTTTCTACCATGTTAATCCCAATCTCTCAGGCATATGGATAGCCGGGGACGCAATCTGTGTGCCATCAGGTCATCTTCTCTGATGGTTGATGGTAATATATCCCCGTAATATATCTCTGGTCATAGATTTTATTGAACCTTTTAAAGTCCTCTTTCTTGTGGGGTTGAAGCTGCATCACATTTTCTTTTGAGAATTTCTTGATTTGCTAAACATGCTGAGATTAAATTTAAGCTGCAAGTAATTCAATGTTGATTTCCAGCAATATATTTTGTATTTCCCGTCCGTTCAGGTGTCTCTATGATGCTGTTAATGGAACAACTAGTGGAAATTTCTCTTTGTCTCAGGACTACTAAATTTTGCTGCTGTTCTCGGTATATTACTGTCCTCAGGGTGCTAAAAAAAAAGGTAATCCACACTTTGGTGGACTTAACAGTTCTACCTGTGCATTCTATCAATGAATCTGCCTTTTAAGGCATTATGCGCTTTCGTCCCTTCGTAAGATTGGTTTTTAATCATCCTCTTGTGCGGAAATGGAGGGATAGTAATTTGGAAATGTATTATTTCTCATGATAGAGGAAGTGCTGTTGATATCTCTCTGGTAGAGATAATGAGCCTAATATATCCTGAGTCCAGCTGCCGTTTTTGTCATTGATTTTGAGGAAGGCTGACCATTCGATTGAAGGCTGAGAGGCAGAACCAAACAGCTGGTTGATACCTGGTTGTAGCTGAATCGAAGTTCTACCCCATAATTAGGTAAGTATAGTTATTTAGTACTTGCTCTTCCAAACCATCCTTGCCAACAACTAGCAGTATCTTTCTTATCCCACACCCAATTTCACTCAAAAATCCTTATCCACTCCCCATCAACTACCCAATCCGTTATCCTCCCTACCATACCCATCTACACTATTCACATGCTCCCTCCACCCATTCCCCCACCTTCCCTTATCGTCCACACACATTTCCACCCCCAACCAACTCCTCCCCCTACCCAAACTCTTTTCCACCCCTCCCCACTAACTCACCCCTATCCACTGCCCCCCATCCTTACCCCATCATCTCCCCTTCCCCCCTTCCTCCCTGCCATTGATTGGGTGTGGCTGAGGATATTAATGGTTGCAGGACCCGGCTATGACCGGCCCGACGGGGAGTAAACCACCCCCCCCCCCCGTCCTCATTACTCATCGCGTCACCCGGCCACCACCGGACACCACCGGCCACCACCTGACACCACCGGACACCACAGCCGCCACAGCCGCCTCACAGCGGATCTGGATCACCGGATCTCACAGCGGCCAACACCTGATATCTACAGCTCATGCTGGGAAACCATGTTGATATCACCACATCAATTCCCGCTCAACATCTTACTACATATATCCAAGAAGGTGTTCGGTGCGACCAACTTATTATTTCCATATAAAACTTACCAAACAAATGTTATTGGAAAACAAGATTAATAAAACACATTCCTAATCGCACCAAATACAAGATCTAAGAGCTTTTCCACAGTCTTCTGGATGGCCACACTAAGACACTGAATCAGGGAAATGGGAACAGTTCTCATGGCAACTGAAGAACGGTACTTAATGAGGGGAATATCATTCAAAAAAGCTAGGTGATTAAGCATTTAGATCTCTGTACACCGCCTATGTGAGATCATTTCTAACATACGCCGCTCCATTCTGAAGCCCCATCTAAACAAATAGAAAAGCTAGAAAAGGTTCAAAAGTCTGCAAACGAGGCTCGTCCCAAAATTACAAAAGATGAGATATGAAGAACGACTGAAAAACTAGACCTGATATCACTAGAAACGAAGAGATAGGAGATATAATAATGACAAATGAAATTCTTGTAGAGGGGGGGGGGCGTGGGGATTAAAATTAGTGGAAAAATGTAAACACTGAATATTAATAGAATAATAATTGAATAATAATAATAGAATAGGGCATCGATGAAAGTTTGAAAACAGACGAGTCCTATAGGTGTTATAATTGTGTGTGTAAGAGTAGTGGGAAAATGGAATGAACTTAATGGCAAAGTTGTAAAGTAGAATTGTATTTGTAATTTCAAAAGAAGATAAGAAGCATTGCATTACACGACCAGCGGTTAGATAGGCGGGATCCAAGAGCTAAAGCTCGATCCTCAAAGCATAAATGAGTACACACACACACACACACACACACACACACACACACACACACACACACACACACACACACACACACACACACACACACAGAATAGGAGATGAAGTACTTAATGAAACAGACAGAGAGAAAGATCTAGGAGTTGATATCACACCAAACCTGTCTCCTGAAGCCCACATAAAGAGAATAACGTCTGCGGCATATGCGAGGCTGGCTAACATCAGAACGGCGTTCAGGAACCTGTGTAAGGAATCATGCAGAATCTTGTACACCACATATGTAAGACCAATCCTGGAGTATGCGGCCCCAGCATGGAGCCCGTACCTTGTCAAGCACAAGACGAAGCTGGAAAAAGTCCAAAGGTATGCTACTAGACTAGTCCCAGAACTAAGAGGCATGAGTTATGAGGAAAGGCTGCGGGAAATGCACCTTACGACACTGGAAGACAGAAGAGTAAGGGGGGACATGATCACAACCTACAAAATCCTCAGGGGAATCGACCGGGTAAACAAGGATGAACTATTCAACACTGGTGGGACGCGAACAAGGGGACACAGGTGGAAGCTGAGTACCCAAATGAGCCACAGAGACGTTAGAAAGAACTTTTTCAGTGTCAGAGTAGTTAGTAAATGGAATGCATTAGGAAGTGATGTGGTGGAGGCTGACTCCATACACAGTTTCAAATGTAGATATGATAGAGCCCAATAGGCTCAGGAATCTGTACACCAGTTGATTGACGGTTGAGAGGCGGGACCAAAGAGCCAGAGCTCAACCCCCGCAAGCACAATTAGGTGAGTACAATTAGGTGAGTACACACACACACACACACACACACACACACACACACACACACACACACACACACACACACACACACACACACACACACACACACACAATTATTCGGTTTCCTTGCATAAAATTTATCATCCAGTTTTGTGATCATCAGTCATCGCTACCCAACACCTGTGCCCCGGGCCCCCACTATCAACACCTGTGCCCCGGGCCCCCACCATCAACACCTGTGCCCCGCGGCCCTCACTATCAACACCTGTGCCCCGGGCCCCCACCATCAACACCTGTGCCCCGGGGCCCCCATTATCAACACCTGTGCCCTGGTGGCCCCCACCATCAACACCTGTGTCCCGGGGCCCCCACCATCAACACTTGTGCCCTGGGCCCCCACTATCAACACATGTGCCCTGGGGCCCCCACCATCAACACCTGTGCCCCGGGGCCCCCCACCATCAACACCTGTGCCCTGGGGGCCCCCACCATCAACACCTGTGCCCTGGGGCCCTCACCATCAACACCTGCGTCCTGGGGCCCCCCACCTGTGCTCCGGGGCCCCCACAATGTGAATAATGTTCTCGTTCTAATTATCTCACCAGGTGAGAACTGAGAAACCCTAGAATGTGTCTCTAAGCTTCCTGCTCTGTGTATGTTGTGTTGTATGCTTGCTTTAGTGATACTGTATAAGTACGTATGTCAATTCGTCCGTCGGCGATGTATGACGTAGTATGAATGATATACATGTGCATGTTGAACGTATGTATCTATACATTTAATAACGTGAAATTCACAAAGGGAAATCATTGTTTCCTCATCAAAGCACTGAGTGGGACTTGAACAGTCGTATGTTTGATTGCTACACTAACCAATTAACTACAGTAATATGAGCCACCAGGGTGTAGCCCAGCATTCGTGCGGTCGATCCCAACTTAGTGCTCCGATGAATGCATGCCAAGTTCACGTAATTCTGAACCTCATTATACGAGTGCTTCGACAAGTGTATATCACTGGAAACCTTTAGTAGTTACTCTTGATCAATTGGCCAATTGGCTGCGTGAAGTAGTTACCAACCTCCTTCGATTAGGCGGGAGGGAATTATCAGGGGAAAGCGCCAAGCCATTACGATTGTATAACACTTGGGAGGGATTAGGATAAGGATTTGGGATGGGACGGGGGGGGGGGAAAGCTACCCAACCACATGGACGGTCGGGGATTGAACTCCGACCTGCACTGAAGCGAGACCGAGCTCACGATCCATAGGGTTAAGGGCCTTAACGACAGTAATGCTACAAGGGAATATTCGACCCCCCATACCCCCTCCACACCCCCAATTTTTTTGCATACAGACATGCATTTACATGTACATACACACAAATAAATACATAGATTTATATATATATACATTCATGCAGACCTACAGTACATATATCCACACACCAGCAGACGTGCAAACAAGCAGACACAGACAGAAAAACGACAACAAGGAGTGTGTGCAGTATTAATGAAAGCGCATCAGGAACGTATTTATAATACAGCCACAATTCTCTATGAACCTCAAGGAACCAGAAATGACAACAGAAGACAACTGGAGGAAACTGACAGCAGATGATAGCTCCGAGACTAAAGAAAATATCACAACGTACATATATGAATGATCAAAAGTCAATATGTCGCTTAGCACTGTAAACGACAGACATTAAACTGCAATAATAATAATAGTAATTTTCTGACACGTTTAATTTTAACTTATTGAAGGTAAGATGACAGTGATTCTGAGATGAATGCAGAAGTCAAGTTACCTGGCAACAGGGATGCAAGTAGGGAGATGTGATCTCGTTAAACATACAAGGAGGCTGGAGTATGTTCTGAAATGTGCGGACAGACAAGCATCGGCACCGAGAAATAGGCTTTACTATGACAAACTAAAAGATCCAAGCCTCATCAACGGACAACGAGATAATGGCGAGACATGATCACTACATACGAAATTGACACGGGAATAAACAGGGCAGAAAAAGGCACAGATGGAAATTAAGTTCCCGAGCGAGGCACAGAGATATTATAAGTATTTAGTTCAGTATTTTGGTGAACTGGATGAGGGAGACTTCCTGCAGGGTTTCAAGTGTATTGACAAGACACGATAAATTCGAGAATCTGTTCACCAGTCTACTGAAGTCAAAGATATTGGAACCAAAGATCTAAACCTCACCCACGGCAATAACAACTAGGTGAGTACTCAACCATCTGTTGCCTCACCTCCCAACCATTTCTCACTATCACCCTCACACAATGCTACAGTTCGTCATTGCGTCTCAAAGCCGTCCGAAGTTAACGATGCTAACAAAGGGAGCTCACTCGTTAAAGCGGTACGAGCCAAGTTTAACATAATTACCACCACTGTGTTGCTCTTCAACTGCTGGTTGATGAAGAAGTCTTCTTTTTCTGTTCACAGGAAGGGAGAGTCAGAGATGAATGATTACATGGATATTCTTCGGGCATTTTGTGCATTGGGAGGTACGGGCTGGTGTAGGAATGGTCTCTGTCTCTGTCTCTCTCTCTCTCTCTCTCTCTATCCAACCACTTAACTGGACGGTAAAGCGACGGGTCTCGCTTTATGCAGGTCGGCGATCAATCCCCGACCATCCAAGTGGTTGGGCACCATTCCTTCCCCTTCCTCTCCCCCCCCCCCCCCCGTATCATCCCAAATCCTTATCCTGACCCTTTCCAAGTGCTATATAATCGTATTGGCTTGGTGCATTCTCCTGATAATTCCATCCCCCCTCACCTTCCTCTCTCTCTCTTCTCAAATCTCTCACCATCGATTATTCTCTCTTCCTCAATCTCCATCTATTCCTCAATCGCACAACTTTAGATTTTTCATGTAACAAAAGAATTTATAATTTGCTGAATTATTGCCAATAAATGTAACTACACCGACAGCAAGAGAATCATTAAATTTATTTATTAACCTCATCGATAATTACTCACGTCTTTTGGTAAATACAGAATCTACAGTCACTTATCTTTTGCTAATATTCGATGTATTTTCCAATTCAGAAAATTGGGGAAACTAATAATTCTCGACTTTTGTATCACCCTGTATCACATATTATAAAAAAATAATATGAATATTCAATTAATATTGACTGGTTACTGCACTGAGGGTGAGCTGCTTACAATATATATTTATATATATATATATTTTTTTTTTTTTTTTTAATTTTTTTTTAATAGGAAAGGAGTACCACCTCTAGCTGGAAGAAGGGGGACCCATAGCCTCGGAGGAAACCACGCATAACGCATTAGAGGGAATGTTTAGATCCCCTCCAATACAGTTTCTGTGTGCTTTTCTCCTACCACCTCCTTCCTTGAATATTTTTTGTGCTTTATTATGCATTTGATGGTTACAAGATATACATGGGTTGATACAAAAATAATAATGCAAAAAGGTGCTTAAAGGTTATGGATCTCTTGAAGAACACAACAATGGGAAACATTGATGAATGTCACAGACGGGTTCGATCATTGTTGCAAGTCAAACACTTCTTCGAATTCCTCTGAAGTTGGACTAGTGCCCAAGACGCAACAGGCATTTCCCCTCTGAATCGCAACACTGAGGCTCTTTATATATATATATATATATATATATATATATATATATATATATATATATATATATATATATATATATATATAAATATATATATATATAAATATATATATATATATATATATATATATATATATATATATATATATATATATATATATGATCGCATGTATGTATACCTGCATTTATATGACTACATATGTATTTAATCATTGGGTATATATATATATATATATATATATATATATATATATATATATATATATGTGTGTGTGTGTGTGTGTGTGTGTGTGTGTGTGTGTGTGTGTGTGTGTGTGTGTGTGTAAATCACGAAAATAAACAAGTGATTAAAAATGTGACAGTGTCAGACCACGGAAGAAAATTGAAACAGGAATTTCCTTAAGTACTTTCGTATATTAATACATCTTCAGAAGGGTATATATATATATATATATATATATATATATATATATATATATATATATATATATATAGGGGGGTACCACCACTGGTGCAATTATAGGGACCCACAGCCTCAGAGAAGGGAACACAGAGCACTCAGGGAAAAACTTGACATTTAACTCTGAATACGAAAGAGTGTTCACTTCTCCTACCACCCCCTTTTTTTTATTTATTATGATGTACACTTTATTATGCAAGGTTATACAGTTACATATCTGATTTTATACAAAAAATAAACATTAAGAGGACACAAGAAAAAGTTCGCTTCCTAGAGGCTGTAGATTTCCTCGAACTCCTCCGACGCCGGGCAGGAACCGAGGATGCAGCGGGCATTTCCCCTCTGGATCGCGACACTGAGGCGCTGAAAGAGAAAACTTGCTGCTCTAGGGTCTCTTGTGGTGTCAATGAGCTTGGAACCAAGATCCTTAAGAAACCTTCTTGCACTCTCACCCCATGGGCCTAGGGTCTCAGACCCTATTGGAACGAAATTGTACCTTTGATCTAATTGCCTGTACTTGACTGACTTTTGTTTTTCTCTGTGTGTCGCTGCGGCTCCCGCCGTGCCGGCAGAGAGGGTGATGTATGTCGTTGCCAGGGTGGATACGCAAGTATAGTCCCATGCTAACTGCCTGCCACCCTTCCACGGACGCAGTGTGATTCCGTCTGGTCGGCCGGCAAAGCTAACAGAGTCACGGTTCAGTAGGTTGCGGGGCTCTCTCTCCGCTGGACACTGAGCAGAGGCAAGGCTTCTTTTAATGATGTCGTTGACTTCGTCGTGTCTAGTGTGCCAACCACCCGATTTTCCACAGTGCAGGCCATGCAATCCATATTCGTCAGCATCTGCCTCGCCGCAAATACACCTGTGAACAGTGTGGATAGGGGCAGCAAGGCGGAGAGCGACTGCAATACGGAGCTCCTGCGGATCAAGACGTGTGCCTGTCGCAGATATATATATATATATATATATATATATATATATAAACAAAATTCTTAAGCATGTTTAAAAACTTTAACATAATGTATTTGCTGTGAGAGACATGATTGGAAAATGAAAAGTATCTGTACAAAGATAGATAGCCAATAAATATATTCATAAATATATGAAAAACATTTAGTCGAAGAAAAATAGTTATACAGTACTGACAAATGGGAAAGTGTTCTAGGAAACTGGGAATAATGAAATAGCGTGATTGATCATTGAGATTGATGAAAGCTCTTTCATAATTGGACGAAGATGATAAATGGCCGATGATTGTATTTCAACGATTGGATAGACAATATAACGTGTGTGTGTGTGGAGAAAAGGGAGATGGATAGAAGAGGAGTGATGGGACGGAGAGAATTGGGGGACATGGGAAAGAGAGTGGAAGGAGAATAAGCGTTGAAAAACGGGAAAGGGAGGACAGGTAGATTAATATTATTATTAACATCTTTATTGACAAAATTAATTACAATTTTGCCTAATCTGAGGATTTCGATTAAGTCTTATTAAAGTGAGAATAATGCTGGTATTCACTGTCACACAGGGCAGAGGGTCATACATAAGACAATAGGTCTAAACTGTAGGCGGAAGCACATATATATCATGGTTACAATCAATGTTTTAATGTATGGATATGTGAAAACAACTTTCCATTGTGCACTGCCACACAAGGGCAGGTAGATGAAACATCCTGGAGAAACGGAGACGGTTGGGCACGAAATTGAAAAAAGCAAACAAGATAACTGGGTGGAAGAATGGAAAGGGAAACTATGGGATAAAGGGACAGGGAATGGTGAGGGATTACAGCATCATTCTGGATGATGACGTCTCACCATCCTGAATACTGCTGTAATCTACTCTTGTTCATGTACCATTCTGAGAACTCTGAGTCCACTCTTGTCAACTGAGAAAACGCATGCCGAGGTTTTAATGTTAATATATTAACATTAAAATTTTAACATTAACATTAAAAATTAAAACATTTCGGGCAGCGTGTCTGCCCGAAACGCTGCGCGTACTAGTGGTTTACAAGATTGTAAATACTGTACTATTCAATGTATTCTCACAAACCCAATGTACCTTCTTGTATATATAAAAATAAATAAATAAATAAATATGACGTTATTCATACCGTAGAGGTCGATAACTTCAATTTTGTGTTGCTGATTAAACAAGTGGGCAGACTTTCTTTCACCCTGATTCACCTGTTCACCTAGCATTAAATAGGTATACTTGGAAGTTACACAGCTGCTACGGGATGTTTCCTATGGATGCATGTGGGTGTGTTAAGCGAGAAATATATGTAGTAAATATAATAAAAGAAAAATAGATTGGTTAGAGAGGCGGGGTCCAAGAGCTAATAGCTCGATTCTGCAGATATAAATAGTAAATACACACACACACAACATGTCGTCCTCATGGCGCAGTGGATAGCGCGCTGGACTTCTAATCCAGAGGTCGCGGGTTCGAATCCCGCTGGGGATAGTTGTTTAGTTGAACGTCGCTTTCACTCTGTGAAAATTCGAATATGTTTGTTAATAGGTATAGTGTATCTAGTGAGCGCTTATGAAATGTGTAAAGTTACGCGTCTTGATCAATTCACTTCCTGCTATTGGGCGGAAGCGCTTAGGCAGCAACTCTCGGCAGTCGTAGTCCTAAGGTCATGGGTTCGATTCGCGGCCGAGGCGGAAACAAATGGTTGTTTCTTTTACCCTGATGCATCTGTTCATCTAGCAGTATATAGGTACCTGGAAGTTAGACAGCTGCTACGGGCTGCTTCCTGGGGGGGAGAAGGCCGGTGTAACAAAAAGGAGGCCTGGTCGAGGACTGGGCCGCGGGGACGCTAAGCCCCGAAATCATCTCAAAGACAGACCTACATTCATCAATATATGCATGCATGTATTTATACAATCAAGAAAATGGCACACCCACTGCAAAATACAACAGCAGCAGACCACAAAACAGAATACAACACAAGGAAATATTGTGCATGGTTGCCAGAACTGGCGAGGAACCCAACCAAAGAAGCAGGCACGAGTGATAAGAATAACATAAACCCATTCAAAACTGAACGTGTAACAGCAAAAAGCCACTATCCTTTGGGCAAACGAAAAAGGCAGCTCAGATGATATATGTAGCATTACAAACAGGCAAAGTCACTGTGAAGAGTGACAGAAGAAACACCTACGCATTATTGCAGTCACAGAAACAGAACTGATAAGTTATAAAAAAAAGTGATCATGTCAAGAGAATGTCAAGGAATAGGGAAAGATAGGGTGATGGAGAGTAGTGGCTTTGTAGCCCAACCCCTACGACTGCACTAGAGTATTGAGAAGTCATTTGAGAAAGAATTTGAGGAAATCAAATTATGAGAGAATTCTCATAAACACATGTCTAAAACCAGCATAAGCTGGGAACATGAAGACAGTGGTAGAAGGGATTTACAATCCCGTGGAAAGTATACAAGAAATACATCGCGACCTGCCTGAAGGTCATGGAAAAGGCCGCCATCCATGCGCCTGAAAAAACATTATATACGACATAAGTTATACATTTCACGCAGTAAATATAGAAAATTATCCCACCTACGATTGCAACACAACGGGAAGACATTGAGATAGTGATAGTAAGCCGCTTACTGCCTGTTCGGTTTCAAGGCTTGAACACGTTCGGCCTTGAACACTTGAACACAGACGGAAGGGCAGTGAACAACTACTGTTACACAACACACACAAAGTGTGTATGGAGGAATGATTTACACGCTTTGTTTGGGCACTCCTATGCAATAGAATGTAGTATTTACATATTTATACATTGAAAAGTGTATACAGTCTAATGTAGTTGATTGTAACCTTGATATATATATATGCTTCAGCCTAAGGTTTAGACCTATTATCTTGTGTATGATCCTCTGTCTTGTGACAATAAATACCAGCATTATCCTCACTCTAATAAGACGTAATTGAATTCCTCAAATTAGGCAAAATTTTAATTAATTTTTGTCAATAAAGATGTTAATAATAATCGTATGCAAGGTTAGATCTCTTTTATATACAATATGAAACGTTTAGGGATTCAGGAGTGTAGTTGTTCACACACTTTACATATCGTAAGTATGAGCTATCCACAAAATGTTGAACTGCCTCAAATACTTGTTTAAACAAGCAAAATAGACGATGTTTCCTGCAGACCCACCATGATGGGTGTCGTCTTATCTAACACACCTGACCTGGTTTATGAAGGCTTGCAAATCTTAAGCAAAAATTATTGCTTACATATGTCAGATTTAAGTGCAAGCAGCCGGAGTGGCGTCTGGGGGGAGAGGGGGGATATTGATGTATAAATGAGTAACGGTTAACTGAGGGGAAAATGTTGAAGCATTGACCATTAGTCATCACTAGAGAGGGGCAGAATTTATTGAGTGTGTCTGAGGGCTCATTGATGTGTGAAGGTGGGATAGAGAAGTGGAGAAGGGATAACATGTGCAGTACGTGTACGTGGAAAACTAACTTAAGAATACTGATATTTGGAAGACACGTGAATGATTAACTCACTCTAATGACTTTCAAATCCAATCACCTTCCATCTCTCTCTCTCTCTCTCTCTCTCTCTCTCTCTCTCTCTCTCTCTCTCTCTCTCTCTCTCCCTCTCTCTCTCTCTCTCTCTCTCTCTCTCTCTCTCTCTCTCTCTCACTCTCACACACACACGCGGACCGAAACTCGGCCCCATTTTCTTTATATACAGAAATGACCTATAAGTTGAATACAAAAATCGATTTCAAAAATATAAATCTAACTCAGTGATCATCATGCGAGTTCCAGTATTAGTAAATCACAATAACAGAGTTCAAAATCAATACAAAATAATGTCAAAATCACTTCTCAAGGCAAAAGTGATTTACGAGATGTCGTGAGGGCTACGTGAACCGGGGTCCCTAGAAGCTTTACGGGCTCACCATAGCCCGTGCTACTTGGAACTTGTTCCGAGTAGCTGAATCTATAACAACAACAGCAGCCTAGAAGATTAACCAATCAGCTTCTCCTACGTCACGGTTGTTAACCTGTTACCAGGTATTCCAGTGGGCACAATATATTCTGCAGCAATGCTAATTAAACGCCGATTCAGCGTTGCAACAACGCCAATTTTGAATACTGTGCCCACTGGAATTGTCATGCTTACTCCCCAAATTCTTATAAAATATATGTAAAAAATATAAAAACTTAATGAAAATCCCAAATTCTTCCTTGACGCATTCCAGAAACCGTCTCCTTCTAATCGTTCACGAATCCACAATGTTAATCTTTCAATTTATACAACGACGAAAAAAAGAAAATAACGCTAATAGATAGATAGATAGATAGATAGATAGATAGATAGATAGATAGACACACATCACAAATAATAAGCATATTACCGAACATTCTGAGTGAGAAACATATACATTTCTTCCTTTTACACAACACGACGAGAGGTAACGAAGGAAATAGACAACAAAACTCGAACTCACGTTAAATGGTCCACGAGCGGTAGTTCGTCAACACGCTGAGACGGTGCTGGGTACGAGGGCGGGGTGCAGTCCTGTCAATCACCAGACTGTCGTTAGCCACTGGGTAACCATTAATCCGTAATACAGTTCACTTGACGTATGTTCATTTATGTTCTAAGGATGTTCACTACACTTATGTTTATAGATACGGTTTTTTCTTACTTGTGTTTATTTCACATTTGTTCAGTTAATTTATTGTTCACTTCACCTATGTGTTCACTTTGCATGTATGATTATTTCACTTCGCTTGTTTGTTCACGTCATTCGTATATGCACGTCACTTGTATGTTCAGACACTTGTATGTTCAGACACTTGTATGTTCAGACACTGGTATGTTCAGACACTTGTATGTTCAGACACTTGTATGTTCAGACACTTGTATGTTCAGACACTTGTATGTTCAGACACTTGTATGTTCACAACACTTGTATGTTCACACACTTGTATGTTCACACACTTGTATGTTCATAACACTTTTGTGATCACTTGTTAAATAAAACTATCAGTCACCGTGGAAGTGTGGTTGACCATAACACAGCTGGGCTCTGTTTTTCTAACGAGCGTCTACCGGCCTTGAATCTACCTGATGCAACTATATACAAAAAAAATTAATTAGAAAACAAACACTACAAGAAGTTTATTTAAAATAAAAATAAACTTAACATCAAACTAAACACAAAGACTGGTTAATATGTTAAATTATATAATACAATAGATGACTATATCATATTAACTCTATAGAAATATATAAGTAAAACAAGAGATTTAAACAGTATTGCAATCGCCGAGTCATGAATTGGGGTGGCTAAAGAAAATTTGGCCTGAACTTAGACTATATACAACTTCACAGTGTTATAATTTATATTTAGGTTCCTTAATAAATTAAATTCTTTAATATACAATGACTCCAATAATCTACGATAAAAGAAACCACTGCAATTATTTATGAATTGAAGTTCACGAAACAGATGATCGGCAGAAATAGTGTTCTGTAATATCAGAAAACGATGTTTTGATTAATAGTTACCCAATCCTGAAAGAAAATTTTTTATCTTTCAGTAGATTTAACTGAAAATTACTAATGAAACTTACGATTTACTGTACATTGTAACTGAAACATTGCAGACAAAAAGTAAACTGGAGAGTATAGGAAACTTAACTATGCACAGACGTTTTAATATATAATAATATTAATTTATATATGAGAACAAACTTATTTTTTAATGCATAATACATAAAAATTGCTGTATACGTCTTGGGTTGGGGGGCGGCCGCTGCTTTAACGACCCTGGCTTGAGAACAGGCTGCCGAATCGTGTATAAACGTATTTTTTATTTATTTATACAGTGTATTTGGCGGATAGATTAACGAGCATTTGGCCTGCGTTGATCAGGACGGGTTGTACTTAATATAGCTCTTTGAAACAAAGTTTGAGGTTCACCAAAGTCCTAAACTTTAAGTTAAATTTCTAATTGTTACAAGAAAAAAAATATTATCGGTTACATTATTAAATTTAATTAAAATTGACTTACCAATCAACCTCTCATTCACTATATTGGCTGATAATCACTCTGTCTGGTGCTGCTCAATTTATCTATACGTGTATGTATATATGTATCGTTATGTGGACATTTATGTGTGCGCGTGTAAGTACCTATAAATCTTAATTCCCACCATCACATAAACTGGGCTCTCAATATCTGCTACGAGAAGTAGAGAAGATAATTAACTTGGAATTAGCTCTGGTTTTCAGCTGTTGTTAATGAGCTGATGAGGTGATTGGATTAGAAGCCCAGAGTCAAATTTATAGGGAGGAGTAGCTCAGGGCAAGTGATTAGACGGGCCTGAGGTGACGGGGTAGTTAGTATCAGCTAAGACGGAGGAGATCCATAATGGAATTGAAATTTAACTCATAATAGATTTGAGATTTGACTCATAACTGATTTATGCCTTTACACTATTTTCCTCTCTGTCTCTCTTTTTTATGAACGAGTGAATGATGTTTGTGAGTTAAAGAAAACAACATGGCCTTATGTGGGAGGAATCTGTGTGTGAATTAAAGCCACGGGGACACTAAAAAGCCCCGAAATCATCTCAAGATAACCTCAAGATAACGGTCATCCATATAGACATGGATGTCTACAAATTAAGTACTGATTAAGCCATAGTCAGTCTTGAAGGTAAACACAATGACGTACAACTATGCCTACTGGAGCACGTTGAGCTCTCTAGAGCACTACCCATTCATAGCTTTCAAAACAAACAATGGCCGAGAGAGTTCATTGACGCCTGGACGCCCCCTGTCAACCAACCCATGATTGCTCCCCATTACACGACACGGTATAACCCGGCAACTGGATTCTAACGTCATAAATACCGGAAATGTACCATAGTCAGTAAATAAATAAAGTCAAATGATAAAATAAAACGGAAAATTTACCAAACATTCACACACACACATGTATATAAAGATATGTGTGCTCCTATAAACGCCCACAAACATGCGCCTAACTATTGGTTGACCAGTGCAGCAACCAGGAGGCCTGGTCGAGGACCGGGCCGCGGGGACGTTGAGCCGAGAAATCATCCAGACACACACACACACATAAACAAAACAAAAGTGATTTAGTAAGCGTGAAACAAGCCACATCAGATAACGAACTGGCTCGTCTCTGGCCCGACGCAAGACAAATACAGTCTATTTAAATCATAATAATAAAGCAAGGCGGTGAACAGGTTTGACAGGCAAGTGCATCATATATTTAGATTCTTACTAATAATAATCTCAGCTTGAAGAGTGGCTTATGTCTTCAGGTTTAGAAAGAAATTTGAATGTTTTTACTATGCTCTGTGTATGTTGAGGAGTCTGTCTCTTGTCTTCATCATCTTCTGTTTCTTATTTCCTCCCTCCTCATTTCTTTCTCCTTGCCTCAGACAACCAACATATGGTTGGGTCTGGGTATACTGGTTGGTACTGAGTGCGTTCTTGGTTGGCAGATGTGTTATGTCCGTTGATTTCTTCCTTGCTGGATTAGTCTAAGACTGCTGATTTTCTGGCTAAAATGTATCCCAGATTGCTACTTTATTGGGCAACGCCAATCATCCTGTGAGTGGTTTGTTCTGGTTCATTTGTACCCAGGCGCAGCTCGAACTTAAGTATCTCAAGTGAACAGTTCATCAAATATTAAGTTTTAACATTTACCAACCTTTAAACTTATGTTATCTTACAGGGGCAAAGTTGGGGAGTTATTTAAGAAATCTGAACGTAAGAAATAATGAGTTGTTTTTTCCCCTAAGTCAAACAGTTTTAGGTTAACCCTGATTGAGTCTTGATAGTGGATTTTTGGTTGAGTTGCTTTGAGAACTCTTTAGAGTTGGCTGGCTGCCTGGTGGCAACGTCTTGGCTGGTTGCCTAGTGTGCCCAGCTAGTTGACTGTGTGTGGTAGTTCTTATGTCTTTGGGAAAGGGGGGAGTAGGGGTTGGGGGTGGTACGCCCCACTGCTGCTCCCGGGTGCTGGGTCCACACCATCAGGAGTCTGACAGCGGGTAATTAATGGTCGAGCTTCAGATCTAGTATCAGCTGTAGAGGGTTACGTGGCCTGTCAAAACAAACAAACAGGTTCTCTATCTGCCCAGGAGAAAAATTAATTAAGGTGAGGCCGGCGCTTCATCAAGACGGCTGCCGTCTCCGACAGGGAGTACGGGTGGACAGGTAAAAAACCTACACGACAGAGTAGTGTAGTGGACAGGTACTACACCCCCGGCATGGACCAGACGGGAAAAGTTTTACTGTCTAGTGATTTTTGAGAGGACAGTGTCTTAGCCTCTGTTGTCACAGTGGGCTGGGAGATGCCACTATAGACTCGTACATAATAACATAGCAAAATACTCTGCTGACAAATACGGTAAATAAATCTTATATAAACAAATTCACAAGGGCTGTGACGAGGATTCGAACCTGCGTCCGAGAGCATCCCAGACGCTGCCTTAATCGACTGAGCTACGACATGGTATAAAAATTGCAACCAGAAATTCTACTGAATTTACTTGGATTCCTGCAGCCTCTCCGAGACACAAACCAGGATTTTATACAATTCCCCCCATGCACTCGAGCTATGTAAATCGTCTATAGATTATCTTCGTGAAAGTTTGAAAACAAAAGATATCGTTCATGGGCCTCTTGTTAAAAAAAGAGACACTTTAAGCTCAGTGCAAAGAGAGAGAGAAAGACAAAATATCATTATTACTTGATTAAACCATTTCTCACGACTTAATATGTTGAAAAATATGCAATTTCCTTTTGCCTAACGAGAAGTGGTTTAAGTGAAGCTCGCTACAAGGCCTTATTCACCAGTATTATGTCTCACAAGTCTATTAAATCTATTAATCCTAATCATTAATTTGATTAATGTCGTGTGTGTTATTATCCAGTACAAGATCAGAAACTCTTAGCGTTAGAAACTGATCAGAAAACATACATTTAAACCTATGTATATCACATGTATTCACGGCCGACATTCATACACACACACTCATACACTCACAAATACTTGAACATTATACACCCGCACTCATGCACTGGATCAATTCTCATACAGGCACACACACACACACCAAATATGTTCATACACGCACTCATAAACACATCTGCTACAAGTAAATGCACTCAGTATGCATCTGGCTGCTGGGTAACACTATAACATATTGATGAAGCAAACATTTGATTTATTCTTCATAAACGCTGTCAGAAGAACACCTGTGACTTGTCAGTCAAGGAGAGAGAGAGAGAGAGAGAGAGAGAGAGAGAGAGAGAGAGAGAGAGAGAGAGAGAGAGAGAGAGAGAAAGTGTGAAAGGTGTGGGAAGTAATTAATCAATCATAAGATAAAAATAAAAACAATGCCTTTTCAATAATAAATTCTCCCATAAAAAATGAGAAAGCAGCTCCTATACGGTTACCCACAATCGGGTACAGGAACCCTGAGAGGCTTTTGTAGAGACTCTAGGGGTCTTGAGGCTGAGATCAAGAGCTGGGTCCTCTACAAGGATATGCAACCCATAACAGCTCCCATAAAAAATGAGAAAGCAGCTCCTATACGGTTACCCACAGTCGGGTACAGGAACCCTGAGAGGCTTTTATAGAGTCTCTAGGGGTCTTGAGGCTGAGATCAACAGCTGGGTCCACTCCAAGGATATGCAACCCATAACAGCTATCCTTAACCTCTAGGCATCAGAAATATGGTTATCGTTCCTACGTTCTAAGCTGGAGTCGAACCCGGAAATAATCAGTGGTGAACCGACTCCGCCTAACCAGCTATCTCGCATCTATTACGATGCCCTGTAATCTGTTCCATAAATTAACAACCCTGTTTCCTAACCGGTATTTACCCAGGTCTTCTCTGAATCCAAACTTATCCGATTTGCATCCAATGTTTCTTGGTCTGTTATATATAAATATATAAATATATAAATATATATATATATATATATATATATATATATATATATATATATATATATATATATATATATATATATATATGTATATATATATATATATATATATATATATATATATATATATATATATATATATATATATATATATATATATATATATATATATATATATATTTAGACACAAGAACTCTGTTCTTGTGTCTGCACAATGTAAATTGACCATTTTCAATCTGACTTTATAAGTAAGGTTTCTAATTCCATGGATGAACTTTGTCATTCTTCTTTGCACGGGCTCTAGAGAATTTATGACCATTCTCGTGTTTCTCTAAAATCGTGTTTGTCTGCAGGTAAAGGTTATCATGGTCATTTAATTTACGAAAGTCTGAGGTAGTCACAAAGAAAACCTGTATTAACTTTTCCTCGAGTGTCGTGGCATATACGTTATGTACAAAATTTGTGTGTTTTCATAAACGTTTAGGAAATATTCGGTATTTTCAAAACATTGAGCACCCTCACCCCCTGATCGTTCAGCTTATTTCTGCAACCCGTTGTCGCACTTGCTTATTGTCAATATTGGCTTATTTAATAAGTGCATATGTGACATACTAATTGATTGTGAATATTTTAGTTTACCTTGAAAACCTTCATAGAAAACACCGACCTCACCTAACCTTCTTAGTATGTTAAGATAAGCATCTTATTGCTTCTTATTTACAATTATTACTTAATCTATCAACGGTATAGGTTAAGTAATAAGTAAAGTAAGAACGGGTTGATTTCTGTATACGCCCTTCTCGTTGTACACCCTCTTCTAACCTTGTGCACTAACCGTTTGTGCACCATCTGTCTTTCCCACTGGCACCCTGTCCTCTCCTCATGCACCCCTTCTCCTCCCCATGTGCGTCTTTCCTCCCTATGTGCACCCCCTTCCTTCCCCAACATGCACCCTTCCAGTCCTTGTGCACCACTCTTCCCCAAGTTCCCTCTCACCAGCTTCTCGTTTGTTCAAATCAAATAATATTCAGGCATCATAAATATTTCTTCAGGCCATTCTGTGGATTTATCTCCTACTCATATCATACATGAACCTTCCCTCACCTGATTGTGTGTCTTGTCTCCTTTCGATAAGCTGTTCAATCTAATTCAGTAATTAAAGGAGTAAAAACTTCTGGCTTGCACTAGATCATCTTTTTGCTAATTAGCGTTATTGTTTTTCTTTATAATTGCATTTGTTTAATGCTTAAATAATCTGCTTTTGCTTGGTATGTTCAAGGTGCATGGGGGGAGCCTATTGTGTACCGAGCATCTGTTTATCTGTGTATAAACAGATAATCTGTGTTTATCTGAGCATCTGTTCAAGGGTACCAGCAGATGTGACTAACACCTGCCAGGTATTTCATCAGTCCAATACCTTTACCATCGCTTGACAGCTTCAAGGTGGAGTGAGCCTCCTTGCCACACCGTCAAGATGCAAGCATCCGTCCTCTGTGATGCAATATGATATAAAATGTCTATCTCCGTTTCCAACATCAGAAAATGTAAGAAAATTTAAGACTGCAACATCGATCTTTCATTTTCTTACGTAGCTTTAAGCCACTTTCCATTCAACTCAATAGACGTTAGTCCATCCGATGGACTATTGTGCATTTTTTATTTAATTTTTAGTTCATTTATTATGCACCCCATACCCATGTTGTGGGCGGTAGTGGAAAGGGTTACAGAGGCACATAATGGGCTCAGGGACTGAACCCCACAATTCATTTAGCTAAGCAAGTTACTATCTTGATGAGCTAGTTACAAAATTCAATATAAGTCGTCACATCAACAATGGGTTCGAGATCGACCTCAAGTACAGGTTCTAAATTAAGCAACTGACATATGTGGAGACTGTAGCGCGCAGGTGTTTTTGTTACAGGTGAGGCTGTAAGAGGCTGACGTTATCTTGAGTTATCTTGAGATGATTTCCGGGCTTTTTAGTGTCCCGCGGCCCGGTCCTCGACCAGGCCTCCACCCCCAGGAAGCAGCCCGTAACAGCTGACTAACACCCAGGAACCTATTTTATTGCTAGGTAACAGGGGCATAGGGTGAAAGAAACTCTACCCATTGTTTCTCGCCGGCGCCCGGGATCGAACCCGGGACCACAGGATCACAAGTCCAGTGTGCTGTCCGCTCGGCCGACCGGCTCCTGACGTAACTGAACTTCGCACAATCTGTGAAGACATAAAACTAAAGACATAAATAAGTTTAAAAATATATAAAATCGAAATATTAAACGAAACACCGGATTTAAATTTATAAATTTAGGATTAGGAAACACCTGGGGTAAATACTGGTTTGAAAATAGGGTGGAAGATTTATTGACCAAATTACCGGTTTACATAATAGAATGTTCGATTGTTTCGTGCGAAGTTTAGACATATTTGGGTGAGTATTTGTGATTATAAATAAGAGCTGCCTCAGTTGAGTCAATTCGTGTTCTGCAGAAACCTTTATTTTAAAGTTCTTATTAAATTTAGTATGATTTTGGGGAAATTTGTTGGAGTTAAACGCACTCATTGAGTGACCTGTTGCACTCTGTGCAAATTATGCCAGTTGATTGGTTAGTGCACGCTCATATACTGCTTACAGAGTGAGCTGATGGATGCACTCTCTCTCTCTCTCTCTCTCTCTCTCTCTCTCTCTCTCTCTCTCTCTCTCTCTCTCTCTCTCTCTCTCTCTCTCTCTCTCTCTCTCTCTCTCTCTCTCTCTCTCTCTCTCTCTCTCTCTCTCTCTCTCTCTCTCTCTCCCTTCTCAATCACTCTGTGTACAAGAACCTCCACATTCTCATCTCAAC
This sequence comes from Procambarus clarkii, assembly GCF_040958095.1. NCBI lineage: Eukaryota > Metazoa > Arthropoda > Malacostraca > Decapoda > Cambaridae > Procambarus > Procambarus clarkii. The sequence goes on along the minus strand of NC_091243.1, from coordinate 14,486,333 downwards.
CTGGGACACATGTTGCCTGAGGATACAGTCATCACTTCACTGACAATCAGTGCTATTTATTTCACGTTTCTCGCAGCCCCTGACTGTGAAGAGATCAAACAGGGCCGCAGTGTGTGTGTGTGTGTGTGTGTGTGTGTGTGTGTGTGTGTGTGTGTGTGTGTGTGTGTGTGTGTGTGTGTGGCTATCTAGCGGTGTTTACATGACATTAACTCCTGGCGACAGATGTCTATATAGCTCTCAATGGCAAACAAAATTCATTGTTATTCCTGGTGAGAGTTTGTCTTTTATTTAATCTTTTTAAACCTTTTTTAATATTCAAGTTCTTTGTGGTAATTATATTATCTTGCTCGCCTGTAGCCTCCTTATCCTCGTGGATCAGGCTTAACTGTTCAATGGATCATGCCTAGGGGTTACCGTATAGCTAACCTCTGTGCTGTCTTTAATTTTGATTTTTGATTTTCATAACCTCTCGCAAAATTGTCACCCTGTTCCGTTTTCTGTTTTGGGTATTCTGGTAGGTTAGGATAAGGGCACGTTAGGACGACAGTTTATTGACGTTGGGGTAGGCATTGAACGATCAATCCACAACAATGAAAATTTCAGCGAACATAATTTTCAATGAAATTCGACTTATTTGGCAACTGTGACAAGGAGTCACGAGATATATATAAATGTATATGTGAAATGAGAAGCTACAACTTCCTGATCTAAAAGTTTATCCAAAGATCAAGTGGATCACTAGTGAGAAGGAAAAAAACTCACTTTAAAAGGTTTTTAGTGATATTGGAACTGATTACTTTTATGTTCAGTTCTGTGTTCCTGGGCTCTGCTCGGAGAGCTTTTATATGATATATATATATATATATATATATATATATATATATATATATATATATATATATATATATATATATATATATATATATATATATATATATATATACGTTGAGTTGAGTTGGGTACGTTGAGCATATGATGGGTATCGTTGAAATGAGATTGGGTCAATCTCGATTGGAGCTGTTTCTTGTGGAACAATAGACTTAATCATATGTCCTTATTTAGTAATAAAAAACAAATGTATTTTAACAAAGAAAATACAACAAAATAGTGAGTCCAAATTTATAGACAGGAAAGACAGACAGACAATCAGATAGACACACACAGTTGGACAGGGAGGCAAAGGAGATGTGAATCCATTCCCCCTATTCCCCTCTGCACCTCTTTACAATACCAGTCTCCTAGAGAGCGAAGTGTTCCAGGCTCTTTACAATACCAGTCTCCCAGAGAGCGAAGTGCTCCAGGCTCTTTACAATACCAGTCTCCCAGAGAGCGAAGTGCTCCAGGCCAGACAGCAACAGCAGCTTTCATGAATAACGTGAAACTCAGCGCCTAATCTACTCATAACATTATACATGCACACTGTCACACCAATGTAATGACATTCAAATTACAGCGACTCTTGCTAAACTCCGTACAGAGCCAGGGCTAGGAGACGAATAGGAGGAGGAGGAGGGAGATGATGGGGGGGGGGGGGGGGGGGTGTGGAAGAGAAACTGAAAAGGGAGGGGGGGGGGAAGACAAGGTAAAAGGGAATCGGAAAGTTTGAAACAAAAAGGATAGAAAGTTGTAAAAGCAGTGAAAAAGAGGCGAACAGCTAGAGAGGAGATGAAAGATAAGCGGAAAGTTGAAGAGTTGGAAGAGAAGCGAAAAGAGACGAGAAGAGAGAGAGAGAGAGAGAGAGAGAGAGAGAGAGAGAGAGAGAGAGAGAGAGAGAGAGAGAGAGAGAGAGAGAGAGAGAGAGAGAGAGAGAGAGAGAGAGAGAGAGAGAGAGAGAGAGAGAGACAGACAGACAGACAGACAGACAGACAGACAGACAGACAGACAGACAGACAGACAGACAGACAGACAGACAGAAAGAAGTTGAGAAACACAGAGAGAAGTGAGAGGCATTAAACAGGGATTATCTGGTGAGGATATCTTGAAAATCCCACCCCTTCCTCCAACTCCCCATCCCCTTTACAACACTAATCCTCTCTCTTTCCTCACCAATCACCCAATCCTCAACCCCTATTTCCTCCATCCCCCCATCTTCTATTCCTCTCCACCACCCCTCCCCTTAGTTTCCTCTAATCTTCCCTCTCTCCTTTCCTTTCAATCTTACCTTTCTCTTCCTTCTCATCTCTCCCTTCCCTTTCACCTCTCCCACCGATCCCGGAATAAAGAATTATTTTCACACCTCGCCCCCAAATTGATTTTTCATTTTTCCATGAAGCCGAGAATGGCCCACTAAACAATGCCGGTCTTTATTTTATGCTGCTATCATGTCCCGCGGCTTGCAATCTATTGGCTATCATGCAGGTTTATAGAAGATAGAAAACTGGCTTCGGCGTAGAGTCGATGTTATAGGGACAAACTATGAATATAGCTCAGAGCACAGGTGTTGTTTAACGCCTCAAGCACCGGTCGTTTAACGCCTCTAACATCCTGTGTTTAACGCCTCTAAAATCCTGCGTTTAACGCCACCAGCACACCTCGTTTAACGCCACCAGCACACCTCGTTTAATGCCACCAGCATCCTTCATTTAATGCCTTTAATACCCTCCATTTAGCGTCTCTATTCACCCGTTAGTTAATGTCTCAGGCACCCATTGTTTAACACCTCGAGCACTCCTTCGTTTAATGCGTCTAGTACCCTTCATTAACCGCTTCTAGCACCCTAAATTTTTAGTGCCTCAAGCACCATTCGTTTAACAAATCTAGCATCTTTCGTTTAGTGCCTCATGCACCTTAGTTTATCTTCTCAAGCACCCTTGTTTTAATGCCTCTAGGACTCTTCGTTTAGTATCAGTGCCACTCGTTAATCAACGACTATTCAACAACAATTAGATTTGTAACCAATCCTCCATACATTATATGGCATCTCTGCCACTTTTCTCTTGATATCTCTACTCCCCCATATCGTTTAACATCGTTAAATGCGTCGATATGCACAACCACACATCGTTAAACACCACAGACACACATATCGTTAAACACCTCTACAACACATCGTCTAAGACCTCAACTAGAGTTCCTTAAGCACTACTAGCAAACATAGTTGAACATCACTACCACATGTCGCTAAAATCACTACTACATAAGTCACATATTCTTATCCTCGTGTTCGACTGTGTGTATTAAAAGGCTGATCGATCAATCATGTATCTTGTTTGGTCATATATAAATATTATCAACAAATAATTAATATGGTCATGAGAATAATTGTGCAATAAATAAAGCATTATGTTAACAAAACGAAAAAAAATCACAATCATTATTTTTTTTTTTTGATAGCATGGCCTACACTTCTTTATTGCAAGCAATACCTTATCTACCTTTTTATTGCAAGCGATACTTTTTTTTTATTTTTACAAGTGATAGCTGCTCTTCTTATTCTTCTTCATTATTGCAAGCGATACCTTATTTTTCTTTATTGCATGCGACACCTTCTCTTCAACATTTAAAGCAATATCTTCTTTTCTCTTTTATTTTTGTTGCAGGCGAGACGTGCTCTTCTTTAATGCAAAAGCAACCTACAGTTTTTTCTGGTCAATCACCAGTTACAATGACTATTTTGCAATCTGTTTTGTTTACACGTAATGTTTAATTTGGTAGGTTGATGATAGTTGTAATATTCGTTGTTCACCGTTAGAAAATCATTTACGATACGTTTATTCTGTTATATTTACGAATTATTCGTCATTCGTTGTCTTATAAGATTTTTAATTTTGTTGAAAATAGGTTTTAAATTAGGTTGGTTAATCTATGGAACCAATTACCAGCCCGCCAAACACATACCGAAACTACGACGTTGGTACAACGTTCGAACAAGTTTTAACACGGCCTAACCAGTTATAACAACCAATATAGCAAGTTGTAACAACGTTCTAATACGTTATAAACACGTTAAGCCAAGATGTAACAACTTTATTACAAGTTGTAACAAGCGGAAAATAGAGACAGTTTCGGTTTGTGTTTCCAGGGAGGTAACATAATATGTGTATTATAGACTATGATTGGACTACTAGAATTATTAATATAATTACAATTTTCTTAACAAAAAGAACAACATTGGTACACATATTAACTAAAGCCACAACAGAAAGAAAATCCCAAATATTTTAACAATTACATCGTAAAGCTTCGTGAATGCCAGTGAAGCCGAACGTGTTAAAAGTGCCAAGTGGAGAGATATTTTGTCGTGATCTCTAATGTCGTTCACATGTTCTCTGGGAGCTGTTAGTTTTGCTTTATCTTTGACGATTGGGTCCTTGAGTTTCACTAACAGTTTAATTATACAAGCGACCTTATGCACGACATATTCCAAAATTACACACACACACACACACACACACACACACACACACACACACACACACACACACACACACACACACACACACACACACACATACACACACACACACACACACCAGGTGGCAGGCAAATATGAGTCAGACTAAGTACCACAAAAGCCAGTCTACCCAACCTGGTACCCCTTTAGTTCCGCTCTGTACTTCATCACAGTCAGTAAATTGTGACTGAAAGCGCGACGAATTTGATGATCCATGTGTGCGCTTGTAGTTCATTGAAGGTCTTCATGGTAAATCTTCCTACAAATTCTTCATGGCAGACTTTGCAGACAGGCTTCCAATACATCATGGTAGGTCCTCATGGTAGGACTTCATGGCTGTTAAACAGAATTATAGTATATTTTAGATGTTTTTTTGAGATTAGCATTATAGAGATGAAGTCTCTATAATGCTAATTTAATGGTTGTTTTGATGTGACTTGGCCATGTTGTTCTCACACGTGATACAGAGTTAAAAATGCCTTCATCATTCGGCATTGTGATGATTATAGGTATTACAGAGCTGAATGATTTCTATACATTTCAAATTCTCAATACTGTATAAGATGATCTATTTATATCAAATGATTTATTTAAGAGTCGATGATTTACAGTACATGATTTACTATTTGTTTATTTACAATAGATAGTTTACTGTATTAAATCCATTTACAATGGATTATATACAATAGATGATTTACAACAGCTATCGTTAATTATTGTACTAGATGATCTATTATAATAGATGATTTATTTTCAAACTGTGAACAATCTTTAGAGGTTCTCGGTTAAGTCAATTAATTAGCAAAACAAAAATACGTCATTTCTTTGACGTATTAATTTTGATCAGTTTCTGGAAATTTGGATCATTGACAAATCATCATGTCATGTGTTGCATGATGATTTGTGACGATTTGCATCCCTTGATGACTTTTTTCGCCATATTGACCTCATTTTTTTATTTTTTGATCATACACTGTAATCATGACTTGCAATCTTTCAATAGTAGTATTTCACTGCGACTCTATAAGGTAATTTTGTATGGCGACACTTCTTGGTTACTGTGTATGGCAAAACTTGGTTGGAACTGTATATGGCAACTTTTCATAGTAATTGTGTTTGGAATTTCTTCATAGCGACAGCATATGGCATCTCTTCCTGGTAGCAGTGTGTGACATCTCTTAATGGCATCAGTGCATGTCAACTCTTCATGGCAACAGCGAAAGGATGTTCATAGCGCCTTTTGATGAGCGAGAAGTCGAGTCTGATAGCTGTTTATGGGAGGCAATGTCTCTCGCCCTGGTGGTGATAGTTCCTTATAGAGCTGCCTGACAGTCCGCCTGACAGCTCCTCACGATAGCCTTGCATAGTTGCTCGGCCTGACAGCTCTCAACAACTGCTCATTAAAGCATCGCTCCGCGACAGGTGTTAACGACAATTCCCGGTGATAAATTCCTATGGTCGCTGCTAACAACTGCTTATCTCTGGAGGGCTATCAAGACCCCTTGTGTAGGGCTGTCGTTCATGACAGTTGGTCCATATAGAACTCGCTGTCAAGCCATTGTAACAACAGCTGTGGTGGCAGGTGCAGGCAATACACTCAACA
>NC_091243.1:14455337-14475337 GCF_040958095.1 Procambarus clarkii | reverse complement strand
TTGTGTCTGCAGGATCGAGCATTGACTCTTGGATCCCGCCTTTCGAGCATCGGTTGTTTACAGCAATGACTCCTGTCCCATTTCCTTATCATACCTGGTTTTAAAATTATGAATAGTATTTGCTTCCACAACCTGTTCCTGAAGTGCATTCAATTTCCCCACTACTCTCACGCTAAAAGAAAACTTCCTAACATCTCTGTGACTCATCTGAGTTTCAAGCTTCCATCCATGTCCCCTCGTTCTGTTACTATTCCGTGTGAACATTTCGTCTATGTCCACTCTGTCAATCCCTCTGAGTATCTTATACGTTCCTATCATGTCCCCCCTCTCCCTTCTTCTTTCTAGTGTCGTAAGGCACAGTTCCCTCAGGCGCTCCTCATACCCCATCCCTCGTAGCTCTGGGACGAGTCTCGTTGCAAACCTCTGAACCTTTTCCAGTTTCATTATATGCTTCTTCAGATGAGGACTCCATGATGAGGCGGCATACTCTAAGACTGGCCTTACGTAGGCAGTGTAAAGCGCCCTAAATGCCTCCTTACTTAGGTTTCTGAATGATGTTCTAACTTTTGCCAGTGTAGAGTACGCTGCTGTCGTTATCCTATTAATATGTGCCTCAGGAGATAGATTAGGTGTTACGTCCACCCCCAGGTCTCTTTCACGCGTCGTTACAAGTAGGCTGTTCCCCTTCATTGTGTACTGTCCCTTCGGTCTCCTATCTCCTAGTCCCATTTCCATAACTTTACATTTGCTCGTGTTGAATTCTAGCAGCCATTTCTCTGATCATCTCTGCAATCTGTTCAGGTCCTCTTGGAGGATCCTGCAATCCTCATCTGTCACAACTCTTCTCATCAACTTTGCATCATCCGCAAACATCGACATGTAGGACTCTACGCCTGTAAACATGTCGTTAACATATACAAGAAATAGAATTGGTCCCAGCACCGATCCTTGTGGTATTCCACTTGTTACTGTTCGCCAGTCCGACTTCTCGCCCCTTACCGTAACTCTTTGGCTCCTTCCTGTTAGGTAGTTCCTTATCCATGCTAGGACCTTTCCCCCCAACCCCGCCTGCCTCTCGAGCTTGAACAGCAGTCTCATGTGCGGTACTGTATCAAAGGCTTTTTCGCAGTCCAGAAATATGCAGTCTGCCCAACCATCTCTGTCCTGTCTTATCCTCGTTATTTTATCATAGAATTCCAGAAGGTTTGTTAGGCACGATTTCCCTGTCCAGAACCCATGTTGATGTTTGTTCACAAACCTAATGTTCTCCAGGTGTGCAACCAGTCGTAGCCTAATTATTCTTTCCAGTATTTTACAGGGGATGCTTGTCAGTGATACAGGTCTATAGTTAAGTGCCTCCTCCCTATCACCTTTCTTGAATATCGGCACGACATTTGCCTTCTTCCAGCAACTGGGCAATTCTCCTGACATAAGTGACTCATTAAAGATCATGTGTGATCATTAAAGATGTGTGTGTGTGTGTGTGTGTGTGTGTGTGTGTGTGTGTGTGTGTGTGTGTGTGTGTGTGTGTGTGTGTGTGTGTGTGTGTGTGTTTGTGTGTGTGTGTATGTGTACTCACCTATATGTACTCACCTATATGTGCTTGCAGGATCGAGCATTGACTCTTGGATCCCGCCTTTCTAGCTATCGGTTGTTTACAGCAATGACTCCTGTCCCATTTCCCTATCATACCTAGTTTTAAAAGTATGAATAGTATTTGCTTCCACAACCTGTTCCCCAAGTGCATTCCATTTTTCTACTACTCTCACGCTAAAAGAAAACTTCCTAACATCTCTGTGACTCATCTGAGTTTCCAGTTTCCACCCATGTCCCCTCGTTCTGTTATTATTACGTGTGAACATTTCATCTATTTCCACTTTGTCAATTCCCCTGAGTATTTTATATGTCCCTATCATATCTCCTCTCTCCCTTCTTTTCTCTAGTGTCGTAAGGTTCAGTTCCTTCAGCCGCTCTTCATATCCCATCCCTCGTAGCTCTGGGACAAGCCTCGTCGCAAACCTCTGAACCTTCTCCAGTTTCTTTATGTGTTTCTTCAGGTGGGGGCTCCATGATGGCGCGGCATACTCTAAGACGGGTCTCACGTAGGCAGTGTAAAGCGCCCTAAAAGCTTCCTCATTTAGGTTTCTGAATGAAGTTCTAATTTTCGCCAGTGTAGAGTACGCTGCTGTCGTTATCCTATTTATATGTGCCTCAGGAGTTAGATTAGGTGTCACATCCACTCCCAGGTCTCTTTCTCGAAACGTTGTGTGTGTGTGTGTGTGTGTGTGTGTGTGTGTGTGTGTGTGTGTGTGTGTGTGTGTGTGTGTGTGTTTTCGTGTGTGAGTGCGCGCGCGAGCGCGCACGCGCGTGTTGGCATGAGGATTAGCAAAACACCTCATTTATCTTCGTTGGAAAAGTAACTATTTGTCCTCATATATGCAAATTATCCTTACAGAAATCTATAATGTCATTTAATCAATCTTAAATTACTCTGAAAATCACATCCAATATTTTTTTGGGGGGTCCTGCCAATAATATTATCCGGAGGAAATATATTGATAAGTGCTATCGTAAATATCCTCAGAGAATTGGTCGTAAGTTAAAACCTCTTATATGTTAAGTGCGAGTTACGATCACGTGGTTGGCCGAGCGTAGCGGCTTTAATTCTCGACACGAAAGACGTAAGAGTTACTCTCTGGACAAAGCGGTCTTAACAGTTACTTGCTGGACTAACTGTATGAGAGGGTTGATTAGGGACCTGGGAGGGGGGGGGGGAGAAGGGGGAGGAAGGGGGTGAAGGGAAGGGGGTGAAGGGAAGGTGGGGGGGGAGGTTAAATTATACCTGCTGAAATCGGAACTAAGCTGAGAAGTTAAATGTTTGTTTATATATATATATATATATATATATATATATATATATATATATATATATATATATATATATATATATATATATATATATATATATAAAAGTTTGTGAGGGTACCACCTCTGGTGCCAATGTGGGGACCCACAGCCTCGGAGAAGAAAATAAAAAGTATTCAGAGGAGACCTTGTGGTTTCTCACTGAACACTAAAATTATAATATATAATATTATATACTATATATATATATACATATATATGGCGGGTGAGTCCTACAGTACATATTGTAGGACTCTCGATATATTGTAGGACTGCGGAATCGCTGCCAAAGCTATGAGCCGGTAATTGGTTTCTGAAACAGCTGGAGCGCTGAATCACGCTACCACTAGTCAGTCAGCTGGGAAGGCAAACAGCTAAATGCTTACGCTGCAGCCACCAACAAGCTGGTAAATCAGTAATCAGTGTCTGAATTCTTGCAAGAGTTGAATTTTATTCTCCTTTCATCTTAACGTTCGGCCCATAAAGCGCTTATAATAATAACAATAATTTCTCTGAACTTTATGGCCTCGTTCCTATCTACGAGAGGCTAGAGAACACATTATAAAGTTCGTTTAAGGCACCAGGGTGAAAGTAAGACCCAGCTTCACAGACCCTCTAAAGGTCTGATCTTTAATACAAGAATGCCTCTTTGATGAAATTTGTATTAAAATACCCCTAATTGCATGGCAAAAATTGTAGCGCGGCAGAAAATCAACGGCCACTTACCGAGCTAAATAGCCAATTCGCGTGGTTTAAAATCTCATCCGATTTTAACAAGCTGCCGCGAGCTCTGGCTACACCACATTGGGGGTGGTGGTAGTGGTGGTGGTGGTAGTGGTGGTGGTGGTGGCAGCTTTGGCTACAACATACTAGTGACAGCCCCAAGAGTATCTACCGATATATATATATATATATATATATATATATATATATATATATATATATATATATATATATATATATATTGCTTCCCACAATGACAAAACATATGTGCTTAAACAATTTGGAAGACAGCCAACGTGGAAACACATAAATTAGTTGACTACAAGAAAACTCAATACATATAATACTTTTACAATATATTGAAATATTTCGAGTGTGAATGATTGAGGAAAATGCATTAAGATAAACAAGTAGATTAATGAATTAACATAAATAATTTGCTACATTATAAACTTTTTCTTTCAACATTAATATAGTATTCATAATTTGATGATACTGGAACCTAATATACTTCACTTCATTATTTCAGAAAGATTACATTGTGCGTAGAAAGAAGTAGTCATTAGGATGGGGTAAAAAAAATAGATGGCGAGGAGTATAAGAGAACACCTTGTGTGTGTGTGCACCTTGTGTGTGTGGACCTTGTGTGTGTGTTTGCACCTTGTGTGTGTGTGCACCTTGTGTGTGTGCACCTTGTGTGTGTGTGCACCTTGTGTGTGTGCACCTTGTGTGTGTGTGCACCTTGTGTGTGTGTGCACCTTGTGTGTGTGCACCTTGTGTGTGTGTGTGCACCTTGTGTGTGTGTGTGCACCTTGTGTGTGTGTAACTTGTGTGTGTTTGCACCTTGTGTGTGTGCACCTTGTGTGTGTTTGCACCTTGTGTGTGTGCACCTTGTGTGTGTTTGCACCTTGTGTGTGTGTGCACCTTGTGTGTGTGTGCACCTTGTGTGTGTGTGCACCTTGTGTGTGTGCACCTTGTGTGTGTGCACCTTGTGTGTGTGTGTGTGTCTCAAACAGTCCCTCCACTTACAGCTTAAGTTGTTTAGCTCACCCTTATTAACATTTAAAAGTTTATTACATTAAGCTCAAGCACTGACATGTGACCACAGTGCACACAGTTGCATGGAGACACGAAGTTCACTACCTGATATTGTGAAAATGATAAAGCCTCGGCCTACTAATATTCAGGTCGACGTTCGATTCGCTATAGGTCCTGTAGCGCAGGGATTGTGCGCAGACATAACCGAAACGTACCGGATTCCCTTTCAAGAGAGAGAGAGACGTTTGGGCACGTTTTCTTTGAACGGATACCTCTGTTTAATTAGCAGTAAATGGGTACCAGGAAAGGTCAGTGGTTGGCCAAGGAGGACCTAGAAAAAACTAACAGGACTTCTGTTATAAGATGAACATAAATGTTATAAAGTATGTAAGGAAATGAATGAAAACTCATGGATCTCTCTGTTCTCTCTCTCTCTCTCTCTCTCTCTCTCTCTCTCTCTCTCTCTCTCTCTTTCTCTCTCTCTCTCTCTCTCTCTCTCTCTCTCTCTCTCTCTCTCTCTCTCTCTCTCTCTCTCTCTCTCTCTCTCTCTCTCTCTCTCTCTCTCTCTTTCTCTCTCTCTCTCTCTCTCTCTCTCTCTCTCTCTCTCTCTCTCTCTCTCTCTCTCTCTCTCTCTCTCTCTCTCTCTCTCTCTCTCTCTCTCTCTCTCCGTCTCCGTCTCTCTTCCTCGCTCTCTCACCCGACACGGGCTTTGCATATCTGCCTCTGTGCCAGTATGTTGGGGCCTACATATGCGACTCGCTAGCACATAACTTCCACCTCCTGTCCCCACGCTGACAGCCCCGTCTACCACTTAACCGTAGTCTGACAGCTATATATTTGGGCTACAATAGGGTGCTCTTGTTTTAAAGGCCCCAGGATGCGACAAGGGGGCTGTATTTATGGGGGAAGGCTCTGGGGGCTGGTTGCAAGTTTGTTTTCATTTCCCCATTTTCTTCCCCTCTCTTCAGTGATCTGCGTTTTCTTCTTGTCATTCGGGTTTTAGGTTTTTGTTTTGATTCACTTTGAAGGGGTTTGGTTCCGTTCTCTTTTTATCGTTTCATGCCCGAAACGCTTTGCGTAATAGTGGCTTTAGGCATTGTATGTACTAGCTATACCTATAAGTCAAACAATCCTTGTAAATATTTATTGTATGTATGTACCTTACCTAAATAAAATTGTATTGTATAATTGTTGTATTGTATCGTGCCGAGTTCTGCGTTGTTTGATAGCACGTAATTGATAGCACGTGTGGGGTTGTGTTTGTGGGTACTCACTTATACGTGTTTGCTGGGCGGGTATTAGCTCCTGGGACCCGTCATTCAGTCAATGTATATCTTCCTGCTCTTAACAGGGGGAGAATAGGTTGAGCTACCTCATCCCTTTGTGTGTATTTATATCTCAATAAACTTATTTCAATTTCAATTTCCTACTTTTGAAATTCTGTATGGAGTTAGCCTCTGACTCCTCTGAACACCAGCTTTCATATTTAATAATTCATTTTCAGAATGATCCGCCTGAAGATGTATTATTAAATATGAAAGTATTTAAGGAAATTCCTGTCTTAATTCTTCCTTCGTAGTTTCTTCAAATTTTGTTGATAAATTATATATATAGAAAAGAGGGTTTTCTGTGTGTTTCTGTTGGGGTAATTCTTCGTCTTATCGGGGAAGTCAAACAGGTGACTGTGATCGTGACTGCTCCACATGTGTGCCTCTAACTAGCTCACACCTGGCCTTTGAGAAGTGTGTCGTGTATATGTGACATCCCCCAACCTCTTGTGTCTTTTCCTGCCCCATTGCTACTTGCTTCGCTCCGTTACTCCTTACCCAGGCTCGTTGTTCCTTGCCGGGCTGTTGGCGGAGGCAAAAAAATAAATAAAAAATTCTACGTAGCAAATAGTTCCACAAAACAAAAATGAACGAATGACTGCCATTAATATGTTTTCATTATTTTATGAATGATGAATGTTGTTTACGTGTTCTTCTGCTGCGGGGTCGCTTAGTGAATTTAGCTTTTGTCTTATACATTATTCCGGAACCAGTTTAATCTTCATAGATCAGCGGATATGCTGTAATTTGCATAGATATACCTAAATTAATGTCTTAAGATATTTACAGTTGCAGCCAGTAAACGAAAAGTACGTAAAATATTTACAGCTGAAGCAAGTATACGAAGAGAAGCATGTTAATTTACAACGGTAAAAGACATTTCCAAGTTGCTCCCTGGAACTTTTAGGGCTTTTCCCTACCATTAATAGCTTCATTGGCGGTAGGAATCTTTGAAGGGGTTCAGCTAAGACCCGTAGGGGGAATACGAGATAGTCTGGACACAACTCCGGGTCAACACCTTGCGGTCATAACTACACGACACCACACTATTGACACTTGTGGTTAGCAAACTATTGAGGCGCTCTTAATAACCCTCCAGAGGTTGACAGAACGGAAGAATCTAACACCAAAGCAGTGCACCAGCAGGCTTTGATCTCTATTGAAGAAGGAGTTCACTTCACCCCATTCGTGATCTTATCGTAAGCAGTTTTGCTTTAGTAAGAGAGGAGCCGGTCGGCCGAGCGGACAGCACGCTGCACTTGTGATCCTTTGGTCCTGGGTTCGATCCCGGACGCCGGCGAGAAACAATGGGCAGAGTTTCTTTTCACTCTATGTTACCTAGCAGTAAAATAGGTACCTGGGTGTTAGTCAGCTGTCACGGGCTGCTTCCTTGGGGGTGGAGGCCTGGTCGAGGACCGGGCCGCGGGGACACTAAAGCCCCGAAATCGTCTCAAGATAACCTCAAGAAGGGAGGAGGGAAATGATCGTAATGGCAATGCATAGTCGTCAGAAAAACGGTATCCAAGCAGAAGAAGTCTTCAATCAGAAAAAAAGCTATATGAAGCAATATAGTTTGATTACAACTTGGAGTGTATATATATATATCAGATCAAAGAGCATGTGTAAGGACTTTCGCCCCATGATATTAGTGCTTACCAAGAACAGCAGTCACGCAGCAGGGCCGCTAGAATACAGCACCTGATACATAATGGAACAGCCAGAGTCATGCTGCACGAACAAGGGAACAAAAAAGGAGGCGATTCAGGTCGTGTTACAGGATCTTTAAACGACCTTCTACAGGCGTGGAGTGTTACAGGATCTCAAACGACCTTCTACAGGCGTGGAAACTTTTTTGTTGTTCTTGTTTAACACAGGTGGTTACAGGAGCTCTCCCTGGAAACACAAACCGAAACTGTCTCTATTTTCCGCTTGTTACAACTTGCAATAAAGTTGTTAAATCTTGGCTTAACGTGTTTATGACGTATTAGATCGTTGTTACAACGTGTTATATTGGTTGTTATAACTGGTTAGGAGGTGTTAATACTTGTTCGAACGTTGTACCAACGTCGTAGTTTCGGTGTGTGTTTGGCGGGTTCTGACTCCTGTTATCATGCTGGAGTCTTTCCTTTCCATTAGCTCATGTTGAGATTTATCCTACTAGCTTTCCTGAATATTAACTGCCTATGGGTTTACAACCAGGTTCCAAATTCCTGCTGGGTGAGTAGGGGCGACCTGTTAATTAGGATTGGTTCTCAATGTTCCTCGGGTAGATGACGTGGGAAGGGGGGGGGGGAAGAGAGAATATGTGGATGTGTGTACCAAGATGTGTGTTTTGTTTGAATATGTGGGAAAAAATTCAGACGGTCATCGGGTCAAAATAAATGTTGGCCTAAGCGCTTCCGTCCAGAAACAGAATGTGAACACACGATCAAGACGCGTAAATTTACACATTTAATAAACGCTCAAACTTATTCGAATGCTTTACAGAGTGAAAGTGACAGTTAACTAAACAACTATCCCCAGCGGGATTCGAACCCGCGACCTCTGGATTAGAAGTCCAGCGCGCTATCCACTGCGCCATGAGGACGGCTTCAGTCATATTATCCTCTCCTCTCTTTATATCATGCGCTTTCTCTCCTATATATATATATATATTGTTAGCTTTCTTTCATGCTCTCTCTCTCTCTCTCTCTCTCTCTCTCTCTCTTTCTCTCTCTCTCTCAGATACCACCATGGGCCAGGGAGTGAAGTCTGCAACTCTTGAAAGACTAAATTTAGAACGAACTAATAAATATCAGTATTAATATATCTATATTCATATTTTAATTTCAAATTTACTTCAAGTCTTGAACATGTTTGTAACTTTGACTATTGTTTTGTCTCATTCCCTCCCTTCTGTCATATTTTCTCCCCTTGTCAACTGTCTCCTCTCTGTCTAATTCGCTCCCCTGTCTTTTATTATGTTTCCTTCTGTCTAACTGGTCGTCTCCTATGATTAATTATTTTATCACTCTCAGATTAATACTTCTGCTTAACCTGAATTTCATTTGTGATTGAGCTTTCGTGTTTTTTGATTGCGGAAATATATGAGCAATTTCATTCTACTGAGATTAATGGCAGTGGTTTTCACACACACTCACACGCGCGCGCGTACGTACACACACACACACACACACACACACACACACACACACACACACACACACACACACACACACACACACACACACACACACACACACATACACACAGAAAGATCTACGAGTTGATATCACGCCAAAACTGTCTCCTGAAGCCCACATCAAAAGAATAACATCAGCGGCGTATGCGAAGCTGGTTATCATCAGGGCTGCCTTCAGGAACCTGTGTAAGGAATCATTCAGAATCTTGTATACCACATATGTAAGACCAATCCTGGAGTATGCAGCCCCAGCATGAAGCCCGCACCTTGTCAAGCACAAGACAAAGCAGAAAAGAGTTCACAGGTATGTCACTAGACTAGTCCCAGAACTAAGTGGCATGAGTTACGAGGAAAGGCTGCGGGAAATGCATCTCACGTCGCTGAAAGACAGGAGAGCTCGGGGAGACATAATCACGACCTACAAAATTCTCAGAGGAATTGACAGGGTAGATAAAAATAAACTGTTTAACACGGGTGGTACGCGAGCAAGGGAACACAGGTGGAAACTGAGTACCCAAATGAGCCATAGAGACGTTAGAAAGATTTTTTTCAGTGTCAGAGTAGTTAACAGGTGGAAAGAGAGAGAGAGAGAGAGAGAGAGAGAGAGAGAGAGAGAGAGAGAGAGAGAGAGAGAGAGAGAGAGAGAGAGAGAGAGAGAGAGAGAGAGAGAGAGTAATAAAGTCACTTTTGCGACTAGATGAGGTTCTAAAATCAATTGATTTTTAGCTTGTTTTTAGGCCAAAACTCTCACACACGCATGAACACACAAAAATGAATGGCATTTGGAATTATGTATATGTGTGTATGTGTGTGTGTGTATGTGTATACTCACCTAGCTGTACTCACCTAATTTTGTTTGGCTCTTTGGTCTTTGGTGTGTGTGTGTGTGTGTGTGTGTGTGTGTGTGTGTGTGTGTGTGTGTGTGTGTGTGTGTGTGTGTGTGTGTGTGTGTGTGTGTGTGTGTGTGTGTGTGACAGGTGGCAGGTATTTCACTCTCTGAGATATATAATCTCCCGATGATATACTGCCTCGTAACCTTGTCTTCCAATTATCTCCTATATAGTTTATGACTCAAAATTGCTATATTCAGTTCTGCCACCTCTGAACATAAAACATTTTTTTATGGCGGAGTATAAATTCACAAATATTATTTATCTACACACACACACACACACACACACACACACACACACACACACACACACACACACACACACACACACACACACACACACACACACACACACACACTCACACACACACACACACACACACACACACACACTCACACAGACACACACACACACACACACACACACACACACACACACACACACACACACACACACACACACACACACACACACACACACACGCGCGCGCGCGCGCAGGGAAGATATAATAATGTACACGATAATAAAGATAAAAATAATAAAGTTAAATGATAGTGTGGACAAAGAGCAATGAATAAAATGAGAAGTGGCACCACCAGATGGCACAGATGAAGCATATGAGCCCCAGAGACTAGTTAGAAAAACTTGTTTTATCCTAACATCATTAAAGCGAATTCAATAATCTACTTCTAATTGAAACTCTTAAAAAATAACTAAATAATAATAATAATAATAGTGATATCATTAATACTAAATGCCCAGGTGTGGAGAGGCGGGGCTAGCGAGCTACACCTCAACCTTATTACCACAACTACGTGAGTATACTCAAACACAAACAGGTGTACCTTTCTTTATTATGGTATGGGTATATACGTGTTTTTCCCCTCTCTCTGTCTCTGTCTCTGTCTCTGTCTCTGTCTCTGTCTCTGTCTCTCTCTCTCTCTCTCTCTCTCTCTCTCTCTCTCTCTCTCTCTCTCTCTCTCTCTCTATCTATCTCTCTCTCTCTCTCTCTCTCTCTCTCTCTCTCTCTCTCTCTCTCTCTCTCTCTCTCTCTCTCTCTCTCTACTCTTTCAGGTGACTTTATGTGACATGCCCTAATCTATTCTCTTATGTATATTCATGACACTCCTCTCCATTCTATTATGTATATACACACACACACTCACACACACATGACATACTCCTCTCTATTCTGGCATATACATCCGCAATACACATTTCCCTACCTTCAGATAGGGGTAGTCAAACTGATGAAACATCAATTATTCTCTGGAATTTCTGTGTATATAATTATTTATTTATGTCTAGGATATATAGAGTACAGTGTGTATTGATAATAAAACACACAGTATGATAGATCTGGTTCTATTGAATGAACATACATAACCATACCTTGAGGCTACCTTGAGGTGCTTCCGGGGCTTAGTGTCCCCGCGGCCCGGTCGTCGACCAGGCCTCCTGGTTGCCGGACTGATCAACCAGGCTGTTGGACGCGGCTGCTCGCAGCCTGACGTATGAGTCACAGCCTGGTTGATCAGGTATCACCATACATGTATAAAATTTATTTTTATAAAACATGTTCCTTTATATATTATTGAGGAGACTGAGGTAGAATATTTAAACGAAATACCAAGAAAACGTTGATTTATGAGAAGGATTTCTAAGACACAATGAACTTAGTATGAAAGTGAATGTTCGTGTGGTCCTATGTACACAAAGTTGACCAGACCACACACTAGAAGGTGAAGGGACGACGACTTTTCGGTCCGTCCTGGAGGTGGTGGTCCTGTGTATAAAGAAGATGGTGTGACTGGGTTTCTGTGTACACAGAGGATGGTAGTGTGGTCCTATGTAGATAGAGATAGTCAAGACTACCAGGAGATAGTCAAGACTACCAGGAGATAGTCAAGACTACCAGGAGATAGTCAAGACTAACACTAGCACTATCAAAGGACTGTCAGTACTAGCACGGATAGTGCAAGAGGATAGTACTATTACCAGCAAGAGTACTTTTAAAGGATAGTCATTACTAGGAAGATTAACAGAAGATAGTCAGTGCTAGCACAAGCAGCACCAAAGGATAGAACTCTACTGACACAGAAAGTACCAGAGAATAGTCAGCACTATTTACTAGCACAGGAATTAACAGTAAAATTGGTTGATTCTTTTGATGATTCAAAAGAATGATGATTCTTTTTACCATGTCGGGGGTCCAGTCGACTAGAGCGCGTCTAGGAACATCCAGGGCATAGGTTCGAACATTCCATCAAGGCTCTTGTGGATTTGTTCCTTTAATAAATCACGATATGGTGATTTCTATGTGTATTAAAATTGGTCTTAGTAGGAAATCAGCGATAACTCCACTAATGGCCAAATAAATGTTAATCCCCCATATTTGGCCAAAGAAACCAAGTTCACTGATTACATCTGAATCGTGCTGTTCTGGGGACAATGCCTCTCTCCACAGCTCATTTCGAACACAAAGTACACGCAACGAAGCTGAGGTCGACAAGATCTAAACTGGTCAACAAGAAGTCATCTTTGTGTGACTATTAATCCTTAATGATGCCAAGGTTCCAGCTCGGCTTTATCTCTGATTGCCTGCTGTTTTGTTCAACGTGAGGTCTCTCTCTGATTGCCTGCTGTTTTGCTGAACGTGAGGTCTATCTCTGATTGCCTGCTGTTTTGTTGAACGTGAGGTCTATCTCTGATTGGCTGCTGTTTTGTTGAACGTGAGGTCTATCTCTGATTGCCTGCTGTTTTGTTGAACGTGAGGTCTATCTCTGATTGCCTGCTGTTTTTTTCAACGTGAGGTCTATCTCTGATTGCCTGCTGTTTTGTTCAACGTGAGGTCTATCTCTGATTGTCTGCTGTTTTGTTCAACGTGAGGTCTATCTCTGATTGCCTGCTGTTTTGTTGAACGTGAGGTCTATCTCTGATTGCCTGCTGTTTTGTTGAACGTGAGGTCTATCTGTGATTGCCTGCTGTTTTGTTCAACGTGAGGTCTATCTCTGATTGGCTGCTGTTTTGCTGAATCTAAGGCTTATCTGTGATTACTTGCTGTTCTGTTCATCGAAGCAAACGTTTAATATAACCTCACTTTTGTTTATTGTTTACATTAGTCGATCTCGAGGCGTATATCTACTCAAATTGCATTTAGATTTCTGATATTTGATAGTGGAGAAAGATTATTGGTCTGTCAGTTATTGTTCGAGAGTAATGTGGAGCAGTCAAAACAAAAAAATAAACATACCTCTTAGATTCCTTATTCTATCAGTGACAACAAAAAATATATATTCTGTTTGACTCGCTCAGTTGATTCGTTAACGACTGCCTCTTCAACCACAATGAAATATTGGAGTGTAATTGGAGGTGATATTTAATTCGTTTATTTTCCGGTTGTATGTGTTAGGAGGGCAGAAAGAGACATTTTTCTCGATTCACAGTGGCGTGGTTTTAGTTCTCTCTTTACAGTGGCTCATATATAGATTTCTCCTATAGAGAGCGCAGATATAGATCTCTCCTATAGAGTGGCACATATATAGATCTCTCTTTCGCGGAATATAATAGTAGTAATTCAAATAATGTGTTGTGTGTGTGTCTATGTGTGTGTGTAGACATCCATTTGTGTCTGGTATATATGTAACTACATATTGGCTTGGGTAATCTAAAATGATGGTACCAAACTGGAGTTTTGACAGAGCTGTCATCATTGTTTTTATTTACGATTATGTGCTGAACAGTAAGAAAAGGTAGTTATTCTCGGTCACACACACACACACACACACACACACACACACACACACACACACACACACACACACACACACACACACACACACACACACACACACACACACTTACACTAGCGACCGAGTGGGTACAGCGTTCTACGGTCGTAGTCCTAAAGACCCGAGATCGATTCCCATCCGAAACAGAAACATATTGACAGTCTCTTTCACCAGATTTCCCCTGTTCACCTAGCAGTAAATCGGTACCTGTAAGTTAGACAGCTGCTACAGACTGCATCATAGGTATGTGTTGAAGTTTGCAGCAGTTGAGATTTAGCTCTTGCTTCCCATCCTTCAATCTTCATTCAACTGATGGACGGTTTTCCAAACCCACAGGATGCTCTGAATACTTCACTTTGATACTAGGAATTAAATTCCCCCTTAACACTGGATATTATCTGCGTGCTTACAATCCAGAAATGAATGCCTGCTCGTGAATGCGTTCAGCCTTCATGAAGTCACCATACCCCCCTCTACGGCGCTTCATTCCTTGCCCCTCCACCCCCCTCCCCATCAGCTATCACTCTTGTATTGGTGATCGTTCTAATTGATTTTTTTAAATTGGCTGAACTCCCTGCAAGCTTTATCGTAGTATCGCAATTAGCGGGCTCGGGCATGGGTTCCAATCGCCATGAACACCGCTGCGAATACCATTTTCCAAGCGCCGTGTTAGGACTTAATTTTATCTAAATGGAATCTGCAATTTAGATGTGTGGACAGGGGGTGCGCTTATCTCTCACCGGTTATAGTGTTCACCAAATCAGTATCTCTCCTATCCAATATGTTTTCATTTGAACTCTTGCAAAAATGGGAACAATTTTTCCGCGAGAGTTTGTGACATAATCATAATTTAATTATTTGTAATCGTCTTTGTTTGAAGCTTTATATGATGATTTGTAAAGGAAAGCAATTGCAATAATGACATATATTTGTATTAGGATCATCATTAGTAACAGGGGCAATAATAGTATTAAAATAATAATAGGAATTATAACTGGAAGAATGCAAGAGAGTGAAGAAGAATAAGAAAGGAATGGAAAAATATGAAGCAAAAGAATAAATTGAATGAAGACACAAGTGGCTATAAGATAACTTGTAGACAAGTCGAACAATAACACAATAAATAAAAAAAAGATAATTTGTTTTTAACATTTTACAGATTTTTAATATCTTTACTGTATATAAAAAACATTTAAATTTGAAAAAGAAAGTTTCTAAGCAATTTAAATATAAGCTAAAAAAATTCTTAATTGATTTTATGTATATGATAAAATTACTCGAGGATTTTAAAATGATTTAAATTAAGAACAACCCAAATTGTTAATTAAAAAAAGGATCGAACACAGACTGTTTGAGTGTAAGTTATGGGTGATTTGTGTGTAAATTGGAGAAGAGAGCAATGCTTCCCTCTGGATGGTGTAAATTCCTGTAAACAATAACTGGACTGTGACTAGTGTGTAAATTGTGGAAGTGAGCAGCCCTACCCCTCATTGGTGTAAACTATGGCCGAACCGCCTCAAGTGTGTAAATTGTATAGAAGAGCAATACCACCCTTCTAGTTAGTGTAAATCATAAAAATTAGCCCCCTGCTATTAGACGAAGCTGTAAATATATCAGAATTTCGCATTTACTCAAACCAATAATTCAGATTTACATTTCTTCTTTTACTCGAAGCAGTAAATCACACAAATGCTTCGTGCCACCTGCACATGAGACCAATCACGTTCTGAAGGTGGGAATGTGAGCCATATAAATTCTCCTTGAAAGGACTTGACCCCTGATGTCTCTCTCTCTCTCCTACGACGTGCAAGAAAAGTCCTTTTGTTCTCTACAAAAGTTAATAACTGGGCCAAACAAATGAAAAAGTTGCTGCAAAGTCTCTTGAAGTCATTATAAAGCAACTGAAGTCTGGATTGAAAAGTGGAGAGCTTGTACTATATTATATTTTGAATTAGAATATTAGAGCCAGCCTGGTCAAAACTCCATTGTCCGGAACTGGCCAAATTCCCCAAAATAAGTTATATTAGTAGTGATTTAGCCTTTTCCTAAGTTGCACAAGTAGTGATACATTATTTAAGATACATTATTTAAGTTGTACAAGCAGTGCTCCACCCTTTCACTAAGTTAGTCAAGCAGCATCTCATTCTTTCGCAGCCCAACACCTTGGGCTGGACGGTAGAGCGACGGTTTCGCTTCATACTGGTCGGCGTTCAATTCCCCGACTGTCCAAGAGGTTGGGCACCATTACTTTCACCCTGACCCATCCCAAATCCTTATCCTGATCCTTCCCCAGAAGGAAGGACCAGGAGGAAGGAAGGATTGTCATATAGAGGCAATGGTTAGGCGCTTTCTCCTGATAGTTCCTTTCCCTTTACTCTTTCCCAAAGTTGCATCTTCAACTCTACTTTTTTTCCCTAATTTGCACAGAAAGTGCTCTAAGCTTTCCCAAGTTGGGAAATTTTCAAATTTCCAAATTTCCCTTTCTAGCAGCGCTGCCCATCCCCCAGGTGTTCTAGTGGGGTTCTACCCTTTTCCTAACTTGAAAGCTCCACCCTTTTTCTAAGTTGAATCACCAACACTTCATCCTTTCCTCCAAATAATACTAGCAGTGTTTCACTACTTCCTCAACATTTTTTTACTTTGATTTCATCCTACTATCGTTGACACGTTTAAAACAAACATTTGGTAATATAAATTACCAGATTTTTTAAACACAATATAACAGAAATATATAGTGTCTCATTTTGATATTCAAATTGAATTTAGATGAAGAACATCCATTAAAAAAAAGATACATTTCTTTTTTGTTTTGTTCTTGCAAATCATGAATAATGTTGGGAGTTTTCAAACATGTGATGTTGGTGGGTGGAGGCGCAAGGTAATTTGCATATATTTACAGCTGGTTTTTTAATGCTTCTTCCTTTCATTTTGACTATATTTAGTGGATGTGACGTGGTGGAGGAACATGTGGTAGAGGGTGATATATGTGAGATACGCTTATTGATTTAATAAACATGGATGAGTTCGTGTGTGTGTGTTTGTGTGCGGGAGGCGGGGGGGAGGGGTGGTGTAAGTGTGTGGTTGTGAGTGTGTGTGTACTCGTTTATTTGTTCCTGCAATATCTAACTTTTGCTCCTGATCCTCGATTTACTATCTATCGGCTGTCTAATGCAATGACCTCTCCTCTCCTCTCCCTTCAACAGCCGCCCTCTAACTGTATTCTCAGTATCTTGCCAAGTCATATTTTCTCGCCCATTTCCCGGCTCTCTTAAATTTTCATCCATCTCTCTAATGGTCCCAACGTCAACCCGGACCATTGAAAGCGGTCCGGGTTATGTGACAGGAACCCTCTCGTCGGAGGCGCTATCCTCTTATTTCCATTGTGTGTTACGTCTATTCTCAACACTATTTCCAGTTTATCGTTGTGGGTGGGTGTGGGGGGGGGGGGTGTTTGGGTGTCTGAAATGTCAAAAAGTTATCATTCTCTTGCTTTATTTTTGGTGTTTTTTGGTATAGTTTATCAAGGTCTCTGTCAATCATCTGAGCCAAAATTTTCTTGGTAGATTACAACCTGATTTCATCCCATGAAGCTCCCGTAAAGTCGCACGATAGCCATGTAAACAGGCAGTTGTTTGTTGTTAAAGAATCGCTACCTGGAACAAACAGTTCCAAGTAGCACGGGCTATGGTGAGCCCGTAGAAACAGGCAGAAACGAAGAAAATAAAAAAGACCGAGAGATCTTCCATAAAAAAACAAAACACCTTACAACGATGATCTCAATAGGTGGAAACCACCAAACTGCTCACTGGGAGGAGGTTGGTGGGGATCTGAGAGCGAGCACAAAGGAGCAGCAGTGGGGGTCGAGAGGGGTGTGAGGGGGATTTATAGTGGGGTTGGTAACTTATGACGGCCTTTAACGTCTGGAAGGTAAATACGGGGAGATAAATGGTGATTCCTGCTATCGAGCGACATAATTACCACCCATTATTTCATTCTGAAGGCGATTAATTTAGCGTTGAGGCGAAACAATCCTTTACTGCTTGGCGAATCCGTTGGCCATGACGTGACTCTCTCTCTCATGGGTGGAAGAGAGAGAGAGAGAGAGAAGGTCCTGTATACACATGTTAATAATTTAACACCAAAGTTATGTTGCGGAACTTGAGAGATTTACGTACAGGGTATAAATAGGAAAAATTTATGGGTGGCATTTATGTGTAGTCTTAACTGGAACTAATTTCAGCTCATTTCACGAGGTTTAATTCTTCATTAGTGACAATCACGTTAGAGAATACAGCTCTTAAAATTGTGCCACTTAGAGAGGCATAGTTGCTGCCAGACCAGTGGTTCCTACCCTGTAGTTCAGTCAAAAGATAGTCAAAAGATAAAAAGATAAATCTTTGCCACTGACTCTTGCAAGGAACCAGATGTCCCTGAAGACTCATCATAGCATAGAGAGAATGAGTCTCCAAAACAGATGATGAGTTACAATTTATTTATATATATACAAGAAGGTACATTGGGATTGTGAGGATACATAGCATAGTAATTACATTTTTGTAAAGCCACTAGTATGCGCAGCGTTTCAGGCAGCGTTTCGGGCAACAATAACGTGGCTGAAGATATGATGACCAGACCACACAACAGAAAATGGAGAAACGACGACGTTTCGGTCCGTTGTGGACCATTATCAAGTCGGGTAATGTTAGTTTCGGTTGCTCCTTTACCTCCAAGCAAAAACAAAAAAAAGTTATGTGCAAGCTGCTTCTATGGCTGCGATCTGTGACTCCTCTTATATCTATATTTTATAGCAGGCCTATTTCTCTGTGCCCAGGAGCCTTTGTATCTTATCTATGCACGTTAGCTTGTCTATTTTCTTAATTGAGGTAATCTATTTAGAACCGTGAATATAATCCTTTTCATGTTCTGTTTCCATGAGAAGCAGTTTCTCGTCACATATAACAATCTACTACATATTCCGGTCTGATTCTTTGGTTCGTGATGGAACCTCTTGTGTACAAGAATGGCATTTTTGTTTTGTTTAAATAATCTGATAGTATGCAGTCTGCTCAACCATCATTTTCTTTTCTTTTCTTAATCACTTAGAGCTTTAATATGTTTGGTAGGCATGATCTCCCTTGTTTGAATCTATGTTGGTGTTTAATTGATGAATTAGTTACCTCTAGGCGAAGAATTATTTCATCTTATTAATCTTTGCAGCAAATTTCGTTGAATGATTGCAATGGACATTATTTCAGAAATGTAAAGTGTTGTAAAGTGCATTCCATTGTAAAGTGGAATGAAAATTTGGCACCAATTGACTATCTTGCTCGAAACGCTATACGTATTAGTGGCTTTAGATATTGTATGTACTAGCTATATCTATAAATCCAACATTATGTTTGTAACTCTTCATTAAAGTATGTAATTTTATCTGAATCAAAATTTGAGTTTGAATTTGAACTAACTGCCTTCAGTGATAGGATATCAGTGCAAGTGGCTTCCTTAGGACTTCGACCGTGTCTTTTTTTTGCTTTTTGTATCCATGACGAGATCCTGTCACATCCCAAAGGATGTGAAGTTCTTGTGAAGTTCTTGTGAAGTTCTTGTGAAGTTCTTGATCTTTCATGAAGTTCTTGTGAAGTTCTTGTGAAGTTCTTGTGAAGATCTTGATCTTTCATGAAGTTCTTGGAGTAGGACTCTGACCTCCTCCTTCTTCTGCTGCTGGCAGACGTTACAGCATCTCTCTTGGAACCTCTTAAATGATCTTGGCAAACTACATCCATTGACACTTGTTTGCATTATTCTGCCTTATGTGATTGTACTCTTCTAGTTGTGCTTGCTGGGGGTTGAACTCTGGCTCTTTGGTTCCGCCTCTCGAATGTCAATCAACTGATGTACTGATTACTGAGCCAATTGGGCTCTGTCATATCTACATATGAAATTATGTATGGCGTCTGCCTCCACCACATCACTGCCTAATGCATTTCTTTATTAACTACTCTGACACTGAACAAAAACTCTAATATTGGTCATTAACTTTAAAGTTCATATCTTTTTCATTTAGTATAATTACCATTCTAATTATGTATTCATGTTTCTTATTATCCAGCTTCATGTTTCTTATTATCCAGCTTCATGTTTC
>NC_091243.1:14425337-14450337 GCF_040958095.1 Procambarus clarkii | reverse complement strand
GCCTCCACCACCGCCCACGGGATAGGTATGGCCTCCACCTCCGCCCACGGGATGGGTATGGCCTCCACCACCGCCCACGGGATAGGTATGGCCTCCACCACCGCCCACAGGATGGGTATGGCCTCCACCACCGCCCACAGGATGGGTATGGCCTCCACCACCACCCACGGGATGGGTATGGCCTCCACCACCACCCACGGGATGGGTATGGCCTCCACCACCACCCACGGGATAGGTATGGCCTCCACCACCACTCACGGGATAGGTATGGCCTCCACCACCACCCACAGGATAGGTATGGCCTCCACCACCGCCCACAGGATGGGTATGGCCTCCACCACCGCCCACAGGATGGGTATGGCCTCCACCACCACCCACAGGATGGGTATGGCCTCCACCACCGCCCACGGGATGGGTATGGCCTCCACCACCACCCACAGGATGGGTATGGCCTCCACCACCGCCCACGGGATGGGTATGGCCTCCACCACCACCCACAGGATGGGTATGGCCTCCACCACCGCCCACGGGATGGGTATGGCCTCCACCACCGCCCACGGGATGGGTATGGCCTCCACCACCGCCCACAGGATGGGTATGGCCTCCACCACCGCCCACGGGATGGGTATGGCCTCCACCACCACCCACAGGATGGGTATGGCCTCCACCACCACCCACGGGATGGGTATCGCCTCCACCACCGCCCGCAGGATGGGTATGGCCTCCACCACCGCCCACAGGATGGGTATGGCCTCCACCACCGCCCACAGGATGGGTATGGCCTCCACCACCGCCCACAGGATGGGTATGGCCTCCACCACCGCCCACAGGATGGGTATGGCGTGCATAATAAATGACTATACTAACTCATAAAGATCATTAATGACTTAGCTACCCACGCCACCAGAAGTTCCTAAACACTCATTAACGTGAAAGACCTTCAGTATGACGTATCTTCCTTGTCATACACAGACTAAATTCAATATATAAATTTTGCAGCATACGCATTTGCGTACCATAAAGTCCATAGTATAAATTGCGTTTTAGGCCAGATTTCAACCGGCTGAAATAGCTCATCGTTAAACTTTACTTTGCATCGGCTTCTCTGCAAAGGAATAGAAGGTGTTTATAGACGAGATGGAAGGTAAGGAAGAAAGAAAATACCTAAAAATAATTGTATTTCCTCAACATTCAAATAACGGACTGTAGAAAGTTTGCCCAATAATTACCTAATTAATCATTGTAGTAGAACGCTTCTTGCTGCCTATAAAGAATTTTCCACTCACTATCCTCGTCCCTAATGACCCAAACTATTCAATTACACCGACGCCTCCTCACCAGCACAGAGAAGAAGTGGGGGGTTCTTCAAATAGACCCATCAATTTCCGGGGCTCTTGAGACCCAAGAGAGAGAGAGAGAGAGAGCCCCATGCCCTGAACAACTTGAGATGGTCGTAAATATCCCGGATGAGGTGACGTGTCCCAGCACATGTCGGAATGGGATGGTGGAATAGAGATGGGTGGAGAAGGAGGAGTCAGAGATGGAGGCTACAAGTGGAGCGTAAAGTGAGAGGAATAACCGGAACATGGATAGGTGGAGGAGAGGAGAGCATACGGCTGTGGATAGGATTAACGTGAGGGTAGCTTGAGTAATACACGAAAGCAATAGAGATGGAGAGAATGGCGCAGCATAGTGGATGAATCTGGATAGATATAGGGAAGTAGACAAGAATAGGGCAAAGCACAAGCACCACTGAAACAGAGAGCGTTAGAAAATGGAGGTAAAGAGAGAGAGAGAGAGAGAGAGAGAGAGAGAGAGAGAGAGAGAGAGAGAGAGAGAGAGAGAGAGAGAGAGAGAGAGAGAGAGAGAGAGAGAGAGAGTGAGAGAGAGTGAGTGAGAGAGAGAGAGAGAGAGAGAGAGAGAGAGAGAGAAAGAGAGAGAGAGAGAGAGAGAGAGAGAGAGAGAGAGAGAGAGAGAGAGAGAGAGAGAGAGAGAGAGAGAGAGAGAGAGAGAGAGAGAGAGAGAGGGAGAGAGAGAAGTTAAGAGACTACGAACAATAAGATCTGATGAAGATGAGAGAGTTGAGATTGGGTATTAAGAAGTGGAGAGTTAAGTGGGTAAGTGCTGGGTTCAAGAAGAAAGAAGGAAAGAGAAGAATGACACGAGGAAGATAAACAAAATGATAAAATGAGAATAGAAGAAGGAGGAGGAGGAAGTAAGGCGGATATTTGAAGATAAGGTTTGAGTAGGAGAACGAAAGCCAAGATGAATTCTAAGTGTTATTATTCCTGTGGCGTCTAGTAGGTGTTAGCTTTCCTAGTGCCAGACCCAAATGGCATAGAAGGATGCCATTGTTGGTGACCTTATCTAGAGAGACGAGTGAATGAGACCTTATCTAAACGGATAGAAGATGGTGACTTTATCTACCAGGATAATGGGGACTCTATATAGAAGGAACTAGATTAGTCACCTTATCTAGAAGTAGGATCGATGAGGATGACATTATGTAGAATGACCGACTCTGATAGTCTACGATGGGTCTCACAAACAGCTGCCACAACTACTCAGTGGTTCCTTGTAAGGCCAACAAGGTCCGGTAGAACCTAAGACTACAGGGCCCGGTAGATCCTAAGACTACAGGAACCGGTTGAACCTTTCGATTGATTGTTGCCGCCGGAGGCGGCTAGTTTATTGTGCACCCCATACCCATCCTGTGAGCCGTAGCGCAAAAAAGCATTACAGAGGGCACAAAAGGTCTTTATCAACCTAAGACTGCAGGTCCGGTAGAACCCAAGAATGCAATACTGAGACGCCAAGGAACACACTTCTCGTCAAACTTGACATTTAGTAAACAAGACGCAACAGAACGAGAAAGAAAATGGGGGGTAAGAGATATTAAAGAAACTGGAGAACAAGATTGGTTTGCCGCGTAATTTATGAGATGGTGAATCTCAAGCTTGATCTGGCGCACTTGTGGCTGAGGGAGGAGCAGGAGCAGGAGGAGGAGAAGAAGGAAGAGAAGTTGTTGGTGGGTTGAAGAGCCTTATGAGATGGAGAGAGGGAATACAAGAAGATAGCCAACATAGTCTCCTCCATTGCCACTTGTAGCAAGTACAAAAAAAAAATACTTTTTCTTTATGCCCCAAGTAAATAAATAAATAAATAAATAAATCAAGCTTCGTATGACTATTGAGATGATATATATATATATATATATATATATATATATATATATATATATATATATATATATATATATATATATATATATATATATATATGTATATATAGTACACAGAACACAGTTTCTGCTGATCACTCACTAGTAGAAGTGCTAGGTGGAGCTAGAAGATGATGATGAATGAAGATGGATGAGACAGTAGATAAATAGGGACGGTCCCGTTGGATGAGTCCCAATGAATAACCTTGCAAACACTGATGGATGATGGTGTTGCAAAGGAGGGAGGGGGACGGGGGTTGGAGGGGGAGGGGGGGTTGGAGGGGGGTGGGATGATGAACGTTGCGGATGATGACAAAGAGAGGATAATAGGAGATATATATATAAGTATGATGAAGCAGGTTCGATTGTCATCTACTGGGCAGTGTGTAACAGCAGTGTTTGGACAGTAATAATGACGGATGACGCCAGTGGTCTCTTATGCTGTAATGGTTGGTATGTGGCAGGAGCTGTTGCATCGTAACCATTGTGAGTGTGTACTCACCTTTTTGTGGTTGCGGGGGGTTGAGCTCTGGCTCTTTGGTCCCGCCTCTCAACCGTCAATCAACTGGTGTACAGATTCCGGAGCCTACTGGGTTCTATCATATCTACGTTTAAAACTGTGTATGGAGTCAGCCTCCACCACATCACTGCCTAATGCATTCCATTGTAATCACACTACCACCACAACAACACCACCCAACCACACCACCACCACAACAGCACCAAGCCACCACCCACCCACAGTACCACAACAACAGCACCAAGCCACCAATCAACCACACCACCACCACAACAGCACCAAGCCACCACCCACCCACAGTACCACAACAACAGCACCAAGCCACCAATCAACCACACCACCACAACAACAGCACCAAGCCACCAATCAACCACACCACCACAACAACAGCACCAAGCCACCACCAACCCACACCAACACAACAACAGCACCAAGCCACCACCCACCCACAGTACCACAACAACAGCACCAAGCCACCACCCACCCACACCACCACAACAATATCACCAAGCCACCACCCACCCACACCACCACAACAATATCACCAAGCCACCACCCACCCACACCACCACAACAATATCACCAAGCCACCACCCACCCACACCACCACAACAATATCACCAAGCCACCACCCACCCACACCACCACAACAATATCACCAAGCCACTACCCAACCACACCACCACAACACAACATAACAGGTCATCAATCCTCCCGATGCTTCACTCATGATAGTAATATTCAACATGTCGATGTTCTTGGTAAACAAATCAATCTTCATGCCAAGTCTGCTTCGTCAGCCACCTCTCTTCATCACTGGCCCCATCAACACCAACTGCCAGCCCTCTCCATCACTCCTCCCTCCCCCCACCACTAGCACCCCATCAACACCACCAGACAGCCCTCTTTATTACTCTATACTCCCCCTCAGTCAACCAGTTTCTGCACTCGTCCCATCAACACCAGTAGACAACCCATTTCTCATTCGCCCCATCAACAGTACTGTCTCAGATTGACCATTATTGATGACATATATATGTTGTATAAATCAGAGAAATGAGAAAACAATAATAGAGATGGAGTAAAATTTTTAAATTTTGCCCCAAGGGGCGAGTTTATTGGGCAGCGCCAATCATTCTGGACTTTCCGCCATAGCAGCATGTGCAACACTCCCCAATAGGAAGAAAACCCGCTGTGGCTGCTGTGCTACAGGCGGCACATCCTGCATATGGTGAGATTACTGTGCCACCCTCTCTAACCATGGATATAGTGTGCATACTGTGCCAAACACTGTATATCCCTAACCAAGGAAGACAGAAGAAAATCAACTTATTAGTTAGCATTGCAATTGAATAGCCACGTCTGGGATAAAACAATTAGCTGGTCAATCAGACCATAGTTAAAGTAGCAGGATCCATAGACTTCGCATCCTCTGTGGAACAAAGGTCATGACCTCACCTGTCACAGCTGCAATGTGACCAACAGGAAATTAATGATCCTCTTTCTTATAGGTCAAGGTGAATTTTTAATTAGTGTTTATAAAGCGGGAAGCAGGGATGTGAAGAGAATGTGAAGGGAAATACATTACTGGCAATCCATATACGTGTATGTGTGTATGTGTGTGTGTGTGTGTGTGTGTGTGTGTGTGTGTGTGTGTGTGTGTGTGTGTGTGTGTGTGTGTGTGTGTGTGTGTGTGTGTGTGTGTGTGTGTTTTAGCCCGTCCATGGGTGATTCAATAGACCGTTCCCCCAACACTCCTTCAAGACCTAAACACCAAAATACCATAGCAGAAATTAATTAATCATTTATATATTAGTCGCCTCACATAATTTAAAGCAACACCCCTCTCTACACCCCCCATCCCCTTCAACATCAACACCTCTTCATCCCAGTATTTCCCCAACAGTGTTGCTAATTTACCCTTCAATCCTGTCTATTTTCCCATCATTGTGTTGCCTCCAAGCCTCCGATTTTTCCTCATGTTGATGTTGTCTTTCAGGTCATCAATCACCAGGGTGGGCGGTGCTATCAAGGCGGGTAATGGCATCCCAGGAGCCGCTGTTGAAGGGTAATCGAACACCATCACCCCGTCTCTTCTGTCCCTTCTCCCTCACTTCTCACCACAGCCGTCCCCCTGTGAGGTATCTCTACTCACACCTGCACCTGTAACCCTCACACACCAGGTGGGGTGTGAGGGTCTTTTCATAGAGCAACACTCGTCGAATCAATACTTCTTGCTACACGTGTTCGAATGTCAGCATAAACATATATACGAATATTGATCACGAGTCTTGGCTATGTATCGCATCATAATGGGGTTAGGAATTGATCTTTATTTAACCCTCTCGTGCTGGAAAGCATTGTGATAAATGTAAGGGATGATAGCTCAAAAATGGAACAATTTGATGGAGTGTAGTGTCTCTCTCTCTCTCTCTGTCTCTCTCTCTCTCTCTCTCTCTCAAACCCCTTATCCGTTCAATTCACATACCACCATCCGTTCCCTTGCGCAGGCAAATCGTCTGTCTGGAGAGAGTAATAGGCTGCAAAGTTCAGCCCTTTTTCCTGGCCGCCTCTATTTTTAATTTGCATTGAAATGAATGATCACACTCAGTGGGAGAAGGTCGCTATGCAGCTGTTTTAATTATTAAAACGAGTAAAAATGTAAAAGTTTTTTTCGTTACTATTTTTTTTATTTATTATTTTTAATCATTATTATTATTGTTATTATTATAATTAGTATTATTGTAATTATTTATTATTATTATTGACCAAGTCTATTTGGGCTGTGAGGTGACTCGAATCCCAGATCAAGGCATTGCCAACCTCATACTCTACCACTGTAGATTATGAGGCTGTATGAGTTAATACTACAATCTCATAAAACCGGACTTCTACTGTAATCACAGGAAGTCTACTATACACTGTTGCATCACCTGGTTAACAGAGAGACAAAGAAATACAACACAAGTTGTTAGTAAAGTTCACAAAGAGATACAAAGCTATCATATGACATTACAGTAACCAGTGGGAACAGGTAAATAGTATAAGGACACGTAAATGAACATCAGGCAAATATTAGTCTGAAAATAATATGGGTTCATGACT
This sequence comes from Procambarus clarkii, assembly GCF_040958095.1. Taxonomy (NCBI): domain Eukaryota; kingdom Metazoa; phylum Arthropoda; class Malacostraca; order Decapoda; family Cambaridae; genus Procambarus; species Procambarus clarkii. The sequence goes on along the minus strand of NC_091243.1, from coordinate 14,443,492 downwards.
CTTATAAAGACAATAGATTTTTCTTGACACCTGTTTTGAGGGTAATAGTTTAATAGTAACAGATGCGAATGATAATGGACAAGAAATATAATTTAATAATACGTAATGTGTTGTATTTTATGGACAATATGAGTTACCAGAAGGACACATAGACAAGACAGTATCATCCACAGAATAACAAAAGCAAGAAAAGTATTTGTAGATATATCACTATCTTTATGTTCTATCTAATATGTTCTATCTATCACTATCTATAACACTATCTAATATGTTCGTTAACATTTTTATTATTGCTGACAATCTAGATTTAAGCAAATTTTTTCCTTCTCTCTCCCTCTCTTTCACACAATACTTAACGTCTCTATTCCATTTTGCTCTATTCCACCTACCCCTCCCGTCCCCACTTCACCTCCTCCTCTTCTCCACATCTTCCCTCCTTCTCCTCCTCTCCTCCTCCCATCTTCACTCAGACAGCAACAATCCACTCATGAAGTTAAGGTTTATAAATACATGTCTTGAGGTGGTAAACACGACGGTAATATGAGTGGTGCATACATCACACTCACTCTCTCAGCCTCCCTTATCATGTTCTCTCTCTCTCTCTCTCTCTCTCTCTCTCTCTCTCTCTCTCTCTCTCTCTCTCTCTCTCTCTCTCTCTCTCTCTCTCTCTCTCTCTCTCTCTCTCTCTCTCTCTCTCTTTCTTTATATTCCCTCCCTCGGCCTCTCCTCCTGTCCTGGTGAGTTGGAGTAAGAGTTAGGAGGTTGACCTCGTCCTCTATTAGTTAAGAGGCATGGCAAACAATTTTGAATAGGGAAATTCCTCTAGGATGCTGTTTTACCTCAAGTAGAAGGTGGTTGAACTTCTCCCATAAACACATTGAAGCGACCCATTAGTTTTCACCCATTAGTTACGAGATCAGTCTGGGAGACTGTCGCTTGTCAAACAGCTCCGTGGTGTAGTGGTAAATCACTCGCCTGGCGTTCCGCGAGCGCTATGTCATGGGTTCGTATCCTGGCCGGGGAGGATTTACTGGGCGCAATTCCTTAACTGTAGCCTCTGTTTAACGCAACAGTAAAATGTGTACTTGGATGAAAAAACGATTCTTCGCGGCAGGGGATCGTATTCCAGGGACCATAGGATTAAGGACTTGCCCGAAACGCTACGCGTACTAGTGGCTGTACAAGAATGTAACAACTCTTGTATATATCTCAAAAAAAAATTAAAAATTCCTAAAATGCTGAGTGTATTGTGCGTGGGTGAGTAGACCTCCCTACAAGTCATGTCCCCTCTTAGTTTTAAACCAACTAGAAATTACCAGCTAATATCAGCTGTTTTGTGTGTACATATACCCCGTACAGTTTCTTTCACCCTATGCCCCTGTTACCTAGCAGTAAAATAGGTACCTGGGTGTTAGTCAGCTGTCACGGGCTGCTTCCTGGGGGTGGAGGCCTGGTCGAGGACCGGGCCGCGGGGACACTAAAAGCCCAGAAATCATCTCAAGATAACCTCAAGATAACCCCAGGTATGGGGGTAGAATTTAGAGTACCCTGGGAAAGACGATGGGCGCCGGACTTGGGTCAGCACAGCCAGGTGGAACACAGGGTCTCCAGCTATAAGAGGCTATGGTCAAAGGTAATGTGTGATATCTCCAATGTATTTTCCATGTCTAAATTACTGACCATTTTGTTAGTGTTGGATAGTGACTTAGGAATTGGTCAGTGAAGGTGACGTAAGTGTTTTGAATGAATATCATAATTTCGATAAAATAAGATATCGTTTAATTGCCATCTTTATGTGTCACATGGATCCGCCTGGTTATATCCCGTGTGTCATCAAGGAAGTTCAACCTCCTTGTGTGAACCCCCCAAACTCTCCAGTATTAAATTATTAAACTTAACTGTCAATAAGTGATTACATCAAAAGAAAAAATCTCTCAGTTGTAATTAAAATCAACAGGGCGAGGTGGTTTCCCCCATGAACCACTGGCGTTACCCTAATTAGTAATTATCAATACTATTGTAGTAACTAATTTGAAATGGAGTGGTGTCAGCCAGTGTTTCTCCTCTGAATTAAGATTAAGCATTTCCTTGTCAATAAACTCGCCCCTCGGGGCAAAATTTAAAATTTAATTGAACGTACCATTGCCTCAGTGGGAAATTAGTTGGACCTGGTTACACATAGCTGTAAAAATTATTTACACTGTTTAAGGAAATATACTTAGGACCACCAGTGAGTAAGCCTACAGTGGTACAGTGGTATCAGGTAGAGAGTTACAATGGTAGCAGATGGTACAACTTAACACAGGCCTTCTCTTTCATTACGAATCACCGAACCACCTAATACCAATCATTCATCCATAAGCCCCTTCAAAATACTCAGGCTCACGAATATATATATATATATATATATATATATATATATATATATATATATATATATATATATATATATATATATATATATATATATATATATATATATATATATATATGTCGTACCTAGTAGCCAGAACTCACTTCTCAGCCTACTATTCAAGGCCCGATTTGCCTAATAAGCCAAGTTTTCCTGAATTAATATATTTACTATAATTTTTTTCTTATGAAATGATAAAGCTACCCATTTCACTATGTATGAGGTCAATTTTTTTTTATTGGAGTTAAAATTAACGTAGATATATGACCGAACCTAACCAACCCTACCTAACCTAACCTAACCTATATATATAGGTAAGGTTAGGTTAGGTAGCCAAAAAAAGCTAGGTTAGGTTAGGTTAGGTAGGTTAGGTAGACGAAAAAACATTAATTCATGAAAACTTGGCTTATTAGGCAAATCGGGCCTTGCATAGTAGGCTGAGAAGTGTGTTCTGGTTTCTAGGTACGACATATATATATATATATATATATATATATATATATATATATATATATATATATATATATATATATATATATATATGTCGTACCTAGTAGCCAGAACTCACTTCTCAGCCTACTATGCAAGGCCCAATTTGCCTAATAAGCCAAGTTTTCATGAATAAATTGTTTTTCGACTACCTAACCTACCTAACCTAACCTAACCTAACTTTTTCCGCTACCTAACCTAACCTAACCTATAAAGATAGGTTAGGTTAGGTTAGGTAGGGTTGGTTAGGTTTGGTCATATATCTACGTTAATTTAAACTCCAATAAAAAAAAATTGCCTCATACATAATGAAATGGTTAGATTTATCATTTCATAAGAAAAAAATTAGAGAAAATATATTAATTCAGGAAAACTTGGCTTATTAGGCAAATCGGGCCTTGCATAGTAGGCCGATAAGTGCGTTCTGGCTATTAGGTACGACATATATATATATATATATATATATATATATATTCATGCACTCAAGTCTCCTAAAGAGATTATACAAACTTTCTGATAGTCTGCCGGTGCATTTCAAGTGCTTGGTGAAGGTTTCCGAGTGCCTGCTAAGCATGTTGAGTGCTTGTCTGTCGGAACTTATTATTGCTTGCTAGAGTGCCTGCTGGAGTATATTTAGTGTCCGCTTGTCGGAATATTCTGTGTCTTGAATATCTATATGTTGAAGTGTGTGTGTGTGTGTGTGTGTGTGTGTGTGTGTGTGTGTGTGTGTGTGTGTGTGTGTGTGTGTGTGTGTGTGTGTGTGTGTGTGTGATGAGCTTTATAGGAGCGTAGAGCATTAGAATGTGTGTTGCAATCTGAATTATACTTGGATCAGGTTCTGGGAGTTCTTCTACTCCCCCAAGCCCGGCCCGGGGCTAGTCTTGACTAGTGGGACCTTGGTCCAACAGGCTGTTGCTTGAAGCAGCCCGCAGGCCTACAAATCCACTTCAGCCCGGTTGGTCTGGCACTTCCTGAAGGAAAAAAACAGTCCATTTCTCTCTTGTAGGCTTCCTCTTTTGTTCCAACAATATTGTTTATACTTCTTTGAAGGATATTGAACAACTGTGATCCTCTGATGTTCATACAGTGCTCTTTTGATTGGTGCCTATGGCACCCTTGCTCTTCACCGGTTTTATTCTGCATTTCCTCTCATATCTTTCCTACAAGTATATTGCTATTTTACTCTGTAGATTTGCGCCCTGGCCCTCCAGTATTTTCCATGTATATATTATTTGATACCTCGCTCGTCTCCTGCCTAGAGAGTACATTTTGAGAGTTTTGAAACGATCCCATCTGTTTAGGTACTTTATCGTGTCTATGCGCGTCGTATATGTTCTGTCCGTCCTCTGTTCCGGCAATCTCCCCCCCCCCACCTGCTCTGAATGGCGAGTATCGAGCAGTACTCAGAGCAGAAGGGGAAGGGATCTATCAGGAGAAAGCGCCAGGCCATTACGACTATATAACACTGGGAAGGGATAAGGATTTGGGATGGGACGTAGGGGAAGGAATGGTGCCCAACCACTTGGTGGACGGTCGGGGGATTGAAAGCAGACCTGCATGAAGCGAAACCGTCGCTCTACCGTCCAGCCCAAGTGGTTTGGTGTCACATGAGGAGAGCACCAATGATTTGAATAGTGTGAGCAATGCAATGGGATCCCTGGATTTGAAGGATCTTGTAATCCATTCCATCATTTTTCTTGCTGACGTTATATTTTCTTGGTTATGTTCCCTAAACGTTAAGTCGTCAAACATCATTATTCCCAGATCCCTTTTTATGTTGCTTTCCCACTATGGCAAAGCATAATGTGAGCCACAGCAGTAGCTGGAGCATCATAGCGTGTGTGGGTTGGAGCCTGTTGAGCATAGCAGAAACGCAGTGCCTATGGTGTAGAATTTTAAACGTAGCAGGAGTGTATAGTGTGTGTGACTGGTGGAACAGGTTGGGGATGTACAGGATGAACAACCCAGCGGGTTTTCTTCCTATTGGGGAGTGTTGTACATGCTGCTATGGCGGTGTGTCCACTCACAAGATGAGTGGCGCTGCCCAATACTGTCACTATGGCGGTGTGTCCACTCACAAGATGAGTGGTGCTGCCCAATACTGTCACTATGGCGGTGTGTCCACTCACAGGATGAGTGACGCTGCCCAATACTGTCACTATGGCGGTGTGTCCACTCACAGGATGAGTGGCGCTGCTCAATACAGTCACTATGGCGGTGTGTCCACTCACAGGATGAGTGGCGCTGCTCAATACTGTCACTATGGCGGTGTGTCCACTCACAGGATGAGTGGCGCTGCCCAATACTGTCACTATGGCGGTGTGTCCACTCACAGGATGAGTGGCGCTGCTGAATACAGTCACTATGGCTGTATGTCCACTCACAGGATGAGTGGGGCTTCTCAATACAGTCACTATGGCTGTATGTCCACTCACGGGATGAGTGGGGCTTCTCAATACAGTCACTATGGCTGTATGTCCACTCACAGGATGAGTAGCGCTGCCCAATAAACTCGCCTCTCGGAGCAAAATTTAAATTTAGGTTGGGGGGGGGGGGTACCAATAGCGGGAGCGTGGAGTACTATAGTGTGTAGTGGAGCATATTGAGCGCAGCAGGAGGAGCATACTGTTAGTGGGAGTTAGATGGTGTAACTCTGCCTGGAGGTTTATCTTAACTGTGGTTGTTGTGACGGCTACACTCCATAAATACTGGCCGGGGGTCGCCTTGGAGAGTGCGTCTTATCAACGCCTTGTTTAATAACCCCTTAGTGCCTAGTGGTGTTGTTATTGTTGCTGGCGGTTGTGGTTGTGAGGGATGTTGTGTTGCTTGGTTATTGATGTACTTACATGATGGTGCTTTCCTACAAGTGACTACACGGAAGGGAAAGCTCTAAGATTTATGCCTGACTGACCTTGTCTTGTCATACTTTCAAGAACACACAGATTTAATAGATTAAATTTTAAATTTTGCCCCGAGGGGCGAGTTTATTGGGCAGCGCCACTCATCTTGTGAGTGGACATACCGCCATAGCAGCATGTACAACACTCCTCAATAGGAAGAAAACCCGCTGGTTTAATAGATTTTATGGATTTAATGGATTTAATAGATCTTTAACACTGTCCATGGAGGACAGAAGAAAATGTGTATATGCTGGTTAGCGCTGCAAATGCATGGCCACGTCTGTGCTAAAACAAAATAAATATAAAAAATAATTACGACCTTTTTCTATGCACATTGCGAGAGGGACGACAAACACAAAGTTTGAGAATGATCAGGTGCACAAACACTGCTCGGTTCAGTAGGTTGTTATTACTACATACTACATACTTCATAAGCTGCATAGTGGGCATCTTTTGAGGAAGAAGAGGGGGAATGGGGAGTGAAATAGACGCATGGTTTCTTCCCTCCAAATCTGGTTGTAGATGAAGCACCCAGGATCTAACCGGAACGGCTCCATAGTCGACGGTACTTAAAATATATTTTTATATCTGTCAGAAACAGGGCCCTTTTTTCGTAAAAATTTATATAAATCGTTCTCACTGTTTTATTTTTTTTTTTACATTCTTCTTCAACTGTTACTTTTTTCTAATTTCGTCATTTATCCGATTTATTTGATCTTCTCTGTTATCACCTTGTCTACAATTTGTGTATAATCACATTTTTCTACAGACCCACTCTTGTGTTTCTTCTCTTCTCTCTTTCCTCTCCCACTTACCCCCTCTTCTTCCTCCCTCCCTCTGTCCCTCCATCCCTCCATCCCTTACCCCTCTCTCTCTCTGAAGGACCCTTGGCCCTAAGAGCTTGACCCCCTGCAGCGTCTGGTAATAAACCCTATTCACCTCCTTCATCCCTTTCCCCTAATTCCTTCCCCTCCACCACCTATGTCTCTCCATCATCCTGGACTATCTTCCCCTATCCCCTCCCCCCCTCATCACTGCCTGTCTGTGGACACCCCTTTCTATCTCTCACCGTCTCTCCAACGCTCTTACCTCTCTCTCTCTCTCTCTCTCTCTCTCTCTTTCTCTCTCTCTCTCTCTCTCTCTCTCTCTCTCTCTCTCTCTCTCTCTCTCTCTCTCTCTCTCTCTCTCTCTCTCTCCTTCCTATTCCTTCCCACACAATCTCTCTCACCCTGGGAATGAAACCATCATTTTACACTCTCCTAATTCCCTCATACCATGCCCGAAACTCCAAAACTTCGAACCCCATCGTCCCCCACAGCCACCACTCGCCCTCCAACAGTATGGCACGAAACGTGAAGACCAGGATGGCCAGATGAAAGAAAGCTAAAAAAAAAACATGAAATAAAAGTGCTAACTGCTGGAGGAATCGGCCAAGATAGTTTGTCACCCATTGACTTAAATCTCAATAAACCATTCAAGGGGAAATATTAGCTATATTTCTGAAAAACTGCAAATGCTGTCAAAATATTTAAAAAATAGGGACAGAGAAGTCTTCAATGTAGATTGCTTTTAGAGCACCTGGGGGTGGGGGTGGGGGGGATGAATATTAATGTCTAGAGATAGAAGCTTTTCTTGAACTTGTGAAATTCCTTACAATTCTCGTTGGTGTAATCAAGAAAGTTGTATAACCCGTGTAAATCAAATTTACATTTTCAGATATCAATGGGAAAATATTTTACTTACAATATGAGTGGTAATATATATATTAGTAAAACAATTACAGCAGCAGCATTAGTAAGTGCCATCACTAATTACAAATCGAGGCCATTACAAATGTTATTTGTTATGGCCTAGATTTAAGGAGACATGCCGGGCAAACCTGATCGAGTTCTATGATATTAACACAATGCGACAGGAAGACACACACACACTGGGTGCTCACTGTATCTTTCTACACCGTCAACGAAGAATTTGATACATCTACCCCTACTTCTACCACATCTACCCCGTCGAACGGGGGTAGATGTGACAAGAGGGTTCCATTCAAACTTCCATTCATTCAGTCACCATCCCACATCCTCTGCTTTGTTTATTTTTCCATCCTTTTATCCATCACATGTGATACTAGTTTTTCCCTTTACTTTCTTATTCGCCTTTCCCCTTTCCCTCACCTCCTTCCCTTCCTTCCTTCCTTCCCTCCTTCTCTTCCTTCCTTCCTTCCTTCCTTCCCTCCTTCCCTCCTTCCCTCCTTCCCTCCTTCCCTCCCTCAATAACACAGCCTCTCTATCCTGGTCTTCTCCTCAACACCAGCACTTGAATGTGTTTGTTTGAATGTTTGCGAAGCGGGTCATAACTCGCGGAGAAGTCAATTTATTGCCTAATGACAGACTCAGGTGTTACTGGCGTTATTAACTTCCAAACTGAATAAATAAATAGGTAAATATATATATATATATATATATATATATATATATATATATATATATATATATATATATATATATATATATATATATATATATATCGTCAGATGGCGGGCAGGAACCATGAAGTATTTCCTCTCTGTATCGCCACGCTGAGGCGCTGGGAAAGGAAACCTGAGGCTATAGGGTCTTTTGTTTCAATTAGCCTAGAACCCAGTTCCTTCTAAAAACTGGTAGCACTCTTACCCCCAGGCGCCGAGTGTTTTGGGAGCAATGGGGACAAAATTGTAGTGATGATCCAGTTCTCTGTACTTATGGGACATGGCTGATTCCCTGTAAGTGGCAGCACCACCCGGATGTGCAACTCTGAAGTCAATGTAGGTGTTAGCCAGGGCTGATACGCACGTGTAGTTCCACGCCAACTGCTTGCCATTCTTCCAGGGGTTCACTGTGATACCATCTGGGCGACCAATAACAGCATTATAGGGTGTTAGGTAACGGGGCTCTCTCTCACCTGGGCATCCAGCTGTGGTGAAGCTTCTCGTGATGATGTCGTTAACTTCATTGTGCCTAGAGTGCCATCCTTATGTGCTTTGACAGAGTAGGCCATGGTGGCCTACTCTGTAGGCCACCATGGCCATTTGTTGGACTACTCCTTCAGATGAAAGTGTGTTCCTTCAGTTTGTGTGGTGTGAGATCTGTGACAGTTGCGACATTGGGGTTGCTAACAGAAAATCCCCTGCATGTGGAGCTGCTACTGCTGTGAGGCGAGCAATGTCGTGTTGTGTTGTTGCAGCACCCAGGCACTCTGCAGCAACTTGGTCTACAATGAGGCCATCCCAGCTGGATTGCTTGTGGGCTTTTAAAGAACCAATCAGAGATTGTGGTTGGAGTGATGGGCCTGCACGAAAGGCCCACTCGGTGGCACAATGTATAAAATTGGGATCGTGTACGCAAGCTGATCTAAGTAGGCATGTAGAATTTCCTTCACAAGTTTATCGGATGCTGAGGAGGAACACAGGAAGGCTGATACAGCGATTTGCGTTGTTGTTCGAACTCCGAGGCCCCAAGTCTTACGAGAAGTCAACCTTGTTTCCACTGTAAGTTATCGAGAGAGAGATGTTGATTGACGTTCTTTCTTTATAATACAATAGTGGAGAGCGATTGTATTCTCTCTGTCTCTCTCTGTCTCTGTCTCTCTCTGTCTCTCTCTCTCTCTCTCTCTCTCTCTCTCTCTCTCTCTCTCTCTCTCTCTCTCTCTCTCTCTCTCTCTCTCTCTCTCTCTCTCTCTCTCTCTCTCTCTCTCTCTCTTTCTCTCTCTCTCTCTCTCTATCTCTCTCTCTCTTTTTCTCTCTCTCTCTCTCTCTCCCCCCTACCTGCCATCCCCCTTGCATAATAATATATAACCTGAATCTAATACCGTTCACTCGAATTGATGGGAAGATTTCGTGTGGCAAATTCCAGCCCAGGCTTGAGTCTTCGTTACACTTCACAGACTTCGCTACGAGCACCGAATGATTACACTGCTCTACATTCAATTTTATGCTCGATTAAATCTTTCTCAATATTATTTTGTGTGGGAATGTGGAGCAAGCAGAATCAGTATTTGAGGAGGCGATGAGGAGCAACGGGTGTGGATTGTTGTGTGTGTGAGAGAGACAGAGACAGAGACAGAGAGAGAGACAGAGACAGAGACAGAGACAGAGACAGAGACAGAGACAGAGACAGAGACAAAGACAGAGACAGAGACAGAGAGAGACAGAGACAGAGACAGAGAGAGACAGAGACAGAGACAGAGAGAGAGAGAGAGAGAGAGAGAGAGAGAGAGAGAGAGAGAGAGAGAGAGAGAGAGAGAGAGAGAGAGAGAGAGAGAGAGAGAGAGAGAGAGAGAGAGAGAGAGAGAGAGAAAACCATGCAACACCCGAAGCTCAACCAGCCCAACAAGGAGCCAAACAACACTCCAAGCACAAGAGGGAGTTGTGCAATACTCAACAGGAGCAACTTGTCCGAGCTCCCCTGTGCAACAGACCTCTCCTGCAGGCAGACCAAGACACAGGCAACAGCAACAACACACCCCTAGTAACGCGAGGCGATGTGTGTGTGTGTGTGAGATGTCTGAAGAAGCTCACAACTAATGGCGTGAAAGTGATAGGTACATATTAGAGACGGAATATATTTCCTGGGTTATTTCTGAACCCCGAGACCTCCTTGAGGACCTTAATTATTGTGGAAGTAGTCATGGGCAATGGTGGGGGTGGTGTTGCTAGTGGTGGGGGGCTGTGGTAGTGGTGGTGGGTGATAGGGCTGCTAGTTGATGATGGAAGGTGTCGCTCTGGAGTTGGTGAGTGGATGAAGTGGATGGGTGAAAATAGGCAATGGATGGAGGAGAACACTTCAGGGAGCACCGTGTGGGGGTTACAAATGTAGGGTGGGAGTGGTGTGTTGTTCATGTGGCATGTTCATGTGGCTGGATTCGTGTCCTCCCCCAGGAAGGACACGAATCCAGGCCAAAGTGCTCGTGAAACGCAAGGCGAGTGTCTTACCACTACGCCACGGGAACTGCAAAACATATGAAAACAGTACAAGGAGAATCCAACCATGTCTGGTCGTTCCACAGATTTATGTCTGCCATTTTCAACTACAAGCCTTGGTGAATTGAGCAGCTCTCCACTAACACTTAAGCAACGCATTAGGAGGTCATGTCTAAAGAGGTTCACCCCGGAGCTACGTTCGTAGCACTTTCAAGCATAAGACACTAATATCAAAGTCTCTTTCAAGAATATGGAGACTCTTTAACATCAAGGGCGCTTCTTTCAGACATAAATAGATCAAGTATACATCTTTTTAGCATAGGCTAACATCGGTGACATCTTTTTCGAAAGATACTCACATATTTTTCCACTAATGGCAAATTCAAGTTCATGTTTTGAAATGTAATACTTCTCTGATGTGACCATTAACTATGTGTTTGAAAACTATTTTGTAACTAGCTGTAACTTTTTTTTAATTGCTGAATAATACTAACATAAAAAATATATAATCATTTGCTAAATAACAATAGTAGGCATCCATTAGTCTCTGGACACTGATGGATGCTAAATATTTTTATTAGTAATATATGAACGATTTTAATACACAACATTAATCGTAATTTTGTTTATATATTAGGAATAGATGTATACTTTTATCCCCTTGCCAATGGGGAGGAATGGAAATAAAATACACAATATCTTGGCAAAATTATGTTCACTTATGCAAGTTATTTAAATTGTTGGAGTGATTAAATTATTTGGTTGATAACTTATAGCCGAAACCAATTCCGCAATATTGCTTATTTTGCGTGATGAGAGCATCTGAATATTACTGGTAAAGAATTATAATTGTTTTTATAATAAAAAATTATAGCTATTTATATTATTATTATGTGTTAATATTATTTATATAAACATTTTGGTAATATCGTGAACTATATTAGCGATGAAAAGCTAAATAACCATAAATAGAAATCTCGCAGATTGTAGACAATTCCAAAGCAGAATTGGGTGTATATTTGGCGTCGGTGACTGATAATCCTCCGGTGGCCAGAGCCCAACACGACTCTTTAGCTCGGTGGAGTCATAAATACTGGTGAGAGAAGAGGGAGGGACACTCACCAGACGCCCCGAATAGTGTTGGAAAGCAGCTGTGGAGGTTTGTCTCTGGTGTCCCTCTCTCTCACACACACACACACACTCTTTCACCCCTCTCATACATCCCTTTCTCCCTTCTCACACACCCATTTCCTGGTGTGTTTTTTTTCTTTTCCTTCCTGAGGTTTGGCTGGGTTAATTCTCCATCTCTATTCCTCGGATTGTCCCTTTCCATTGTCACTTTTCTCTAGTTCTGAATTTTTCGAATAAGTGTTTCACATTCTTTTCATGATTCGACTTATACTGTTGGTCAATTTTATCTTGGATTTCCCTTTTTTCTTTTATTTCGCCTTAACCAGACTGTCTGTGTTCGCATGGATTTTTTTCCCCTCATGATCTTTCCCAAGCTTAAAGGAAACAACATAGTTCCTCCCCTTAACAGCGTCTTTTCCCCATTTTTCCTTTTGCAAGTTTTCTCCTTCTTGGACAACCACATCTGCACCTTTCTGGAAGCCCTTCTTCTGTTTCGAAACCCTTCAAGATGTTTCCTCTTTCAGGCTGATTCTTCTGGCTGCTTACCAGATAGCGTGCCCCTCTCCAGGTGGGTTATAGAAACCTTATGAACCTCTCACTTGATCTCTCACCTTCCATTTCTCCCCCAACAAGCTTACACTGGACATCTGTCACTCCGATGATTCTATATATATGACTTTTTTATTTAATTTTTGACGAAAAATATCATCTCTAAACTCACGTAATCCCTCATTCAAAAATTCTTCCTAAGCTTACTGTAGCTCTTTTTTTTAAGTTATTGGGACTAAGACCTTAACACTCGTGGACTCTACTTTCGTTGTAGACAGTTTATGAGTCCAAGTGTAGGTTTGGTCTATACATTCATGAACATTCACATTCATCATGAAACTCTTTACTCTTGTAAAATCAAGTAAATTCAATTTTACTCAATCTCTAAGTAACTCTACAGTCACACCCCTGATCTTCCCCTAGGCTTGTCTAGGGGGAAGATCCCTGGTATATACCAGGGGTATACCAGGGTATGTACCCCACGCTCGTCGTGCCCCTGGCAGCCCTCGTGGGGAGCGGTACAAGTTCAGGGGTTTTGTGTGGGTCAGATTACCTGTCGTTTCGCGGCCTTCCATAAGGGATTGGAAGTTGACACGGCGGAAAATAGAGAACGCGAGGGCACCCACGGTAGACGGTTTCCATGCGTTGTTGAGTCCGCCTGTCAACTGACGTGTCTCTCTCTCTCTTTCTCTCTCTCTCGCTTTCTACCATTTTTTCCAACAACTGTATCTGTCTATCTGTGTTTATATGCATTTAGTTAAGGCTGAAGGCAGTTTCACGCCCCGGCGTTCGTAACACGAAACGGTGGAAACTCCACAAAAGCAGGAGGGTACTGGCGTAGGGGAGTATCCGGCGGTAAGTGAGGGGGTACCCATAATCTCCAACGCTGAATTCGATCCTTTTCTTTTCGGCGGCCGAGGAGGTGTAGAGTGAAGAATGGCGCTTCGGGACATCTGTTACAATCACTGTCACATATTTCGGGCCGTTTTTCAGCCGGCATTGTGCAGCTGTCAGAGTATATCGATGTTAATAGTGGCTGTAATGCTGGCGCGGGTGTGTGCTCTCTCTCTCTCCTCGACGAGGCGTCGTGAGTGAGCAGCACACAAACACACCAAACGAGGCCGTTCATGATGTTCCTGCTGTTTGGGCTCCAGCCACGCCCGTCAACCTCACAATAGTCGCAAAGTTTTTTTTATCCTGATTATTCTCTATTGTGGTAGATTAGTTGACCCTCGAAGCCCGTCCTTGCTGGAGAAGTGCGCTATTCAGCTGCACAACGTGAGGTTCTTGGGTTAGTTCAGGCTTGATACTTGGATGGTCAGTTCTTGGGACTGGTGAGGTATGGCGTTCACGTGGTCACAGTTCCGGGAATGGTAGCGAATCCCAGTTCCTGGAATGGTAGCGAATCCCAGTTCCTGGAATGGTAGCGAATCCCAGTTCCTGGAATGGTAGCGAATCCCAGTTCCTGGAATGCTGGTGAATCCCAGTTCCTGGAATGGTAGCGAATCCCAGTTCCTGGAATGCTGGTGAATCCCAGTTCCTGGAATGGTAGCGAATCCCAGTTCCTGGAATGGTAGCGAATCCCAGTTCCTGGAATGGTAGCGAATCCCAGTTCCTGGAATGCTGGTGAATCCCAGTTCCTGGAATGGTAGCGAATCCCAGTTTCTGGAATGGTGGCGAATCCCAGTTTCTGGAATGCTAGCGAATCCCAGTTCCTGGAATGGTAGCGAATCCCAGTTCCTGGAATGGTAGCGAATCCCAGTTCCTGGAATGGTAGCGAATCCCAGTTCCTGGAATAGTGGATAGTCACAATCCCTGTAATAACAGATAGTCACAATCCCTGCAATAGTAGATAGTCACAATCCCTGTAATAATAGACATAGCTCCAGTTTCTGGAATGATTAGCAATCACCGTTCTAGGAATGATGAATAGTTACATTCCCTAGAATGGTGGATAATCAGCCCCTAGAATGGTGGATAGTCAGTCTTAAAATGGTGAACAGTCAGTCATTAGAATGGTTGACAGTCAGTCCATAGAATGGTGGATATATAGTCAGTCCCTGAAATTATGGATAGTCACAGTCTTTGGAACGGTAGATACTCACATTTCCTGGAAAAGGTGCTTAGCCACCGTCCCAGAAATGGTCTATATAGTCAGTACCTGGAATGCTGGATTGTCAGAGCCCCTTGCCCAGTGCATTATCTGTAACTAGGATACTCCATATCCCTGGAACAATGCACGTTTGAGTCTAGACTAGTCACAGCCCCTGGAATCCTAAGTGTGTGTGTGTGTGTGTGTGTGTGTGTGTGTGTGTGTGTGTGTGTGTGTGTGTGTGTGTGTGTGTGTGTGTGTGACACAACCGAATAGTCATAATCCATGGAATAGTGACGTGTGACGCTTGGATGTTCATGGTCTCTGATATAGTGGATGGTTTTATTCATCATACAGCGGTGATGAATATGCGATGCTAAGATGGTCAAAGGTTTTATTGGGGATAAATGTGTGACAGGATGCAAACTATTCTCTGTGTAATCGTGTTCCTTATTCCATTATCTAAGCCTTTTCTTCTTCTTTCAAGGCATAAAATACCTTCATTAAGACGTAAGACTTTCTTAAACGCCCAATACCTTCCTAGACCTCCATAATATCTTCCCAAAGACCCAATACCTTGAACAAATCCACAAGGGCCGTGACGAGGGTTCGAACCTACGTACGAGAGGACCCAATACCTTCCTAAACATCCATAATACCTTCACAAAAACCCAATAACTTCCTAAACACCCAATATCTTCCTAAACATCGATCTCCTTTCCACTTAATCATCGAATTCTTGCAGTTAAATATCAGTGTTTCCTGCAGCCTCTCAGAGAAGGTTAACAGTTGAATTAAGGCCTGAGACATGAATCTAGAGACCCGGGCACTCCTCACCTCTGATTTCATCCAGCAGAGCCAAGCAGAGGATCCAAGCTCTGAAAAAAGCATATATATCTCTTTATGTCATCGCTGCTAACAATCCCCCATTAACTTATCCTAACCTAACCTAACCAAACCAAAAATAACCCAACCTAAACTAACCCCATCTTACCTAACCTATCCTAACATAACCTAATCGGATGAAATATATATATATATA
The DNA here is from genome assembly GCF_040958095.1 of Procambarus clarkii. NCBI lineage: Eukaryota > Metazoa > Arthropoda > Malacostraca > Decapoda > Cambaridae > Procambarus > Procambarus clarkii. The sequence continues at coordinate 14,427,922 of NC_091243.1, read as the reverse complement.
TATATATATATATATATATATATATATATATATATATATATATATATATATATATATATATATGTCGTACCTAGTAGCCAGAACGCACTTTTCGGCCTACTATGCAAGGCCCGATTTGCCTAATAAGCCAAGTTTTCATGAATTAATATATTTTCTCTAATTTTTTTCTTATGAAATGATAAAGCTACCCATTTCATTACGTATGAGGTCAATTTTTTTTTATTGGAGTTAAAATTAACGTAGATATATGACCAAACCTAACCAACCCTACCTAACCTAACCTAACCTATCTTTATAGGTTAGGTTTGGTTAGGTAGCCGAAAAAGATAGGTTAGGTTAGGTTAGGTAGGTTAGGTAGTCGAATAACAATTAATTCATGAAAACTTGGCTTATTAGGCAAATCGGGCCTTGCATAGTAGGCATAGAAGTGCGTTCTGGCTACTAGGTACGACATATATATATATATATATATATATATATATATATATATATATATATATATATATATATATATATATATATATATATATATATATATATATATATATATATATATATACACACACACTCATATATATGCTGTAGACGGGGGGTGTGACGTCACTATGACGTCAGTGAGAACATTTTGATGTCACTAAGACGTCAAGATGTTCACGTCGGAACAGGCTTTAGATCCTGCTGGCATCGGCAGGTGGTGGTCGTAGCCGGGACCAGTCCCTGTGTCTGTATAGGGTAGGTGGGGATAGGGGCGAGTAGGAGACGGGGGTAGAGGGGGGAGCTAGAGGAGAGGGGGTTGAGAGAATGGAAAGGAAGAGGGGGTGACAGGAATAACAAGGAGGAAGGGAGAGACAGGAATAGCAAGATGGAAGGGAGCTGAGAATAATAAACGCTGGGAGGGGTATCATACCCATCCCATCCTCCAGTAATGATGATATAGTATTTAACAGCAGCTATTTGATCAGACATACACAAAATAAACAACTGTTGGAGCTAAGAAAGCTCAGGTGTGATATTATTTAATGAGTCCACAAAATGGAAAAAATTACTAATAGGACCTAAGCTAACCTGTCCAAGCATTTCTAGGTCTAATATATGCTCTCTGATGCCTGGAATATGGTACACGAGTCAGCTAAACTAGGCCTAGGAATATTTAAGTTTGATTTATTTCCTCGTGTCCCCCTTAATTAATAGTACAAGACCTGTACAAGTTTACAACTGTACTTGTTTTGACGTTCGACTAAAAGGTAGAATATATAGGTACCTATATTTATACGAGTATATGTAATAAGGTTATTCTCTCTCATAATCTGTCTTCCTACCTAAATTGTCTGTTAGTACCTGTCTACTGCCTGCCAGGTGCTGGTGATGCAATGGTTCCCATCCTGTAAGGGGTGCTGGTGTTCCAATGGTTCTCATCCTGTAAGGGGTGCTGGTGTTCCAATGGTTCTCATCCTATAAGGGGTGCTGGTGGTGCAATGGTTCTCATCCTGTAAGGGGCGCTGGTGTTGCAATGGTTCTCATCCTGTAAGGGGTGCTGGTGTTCCAATGGTTCTCATACGGTATTGAGTGCTGGTGTTACAGTGGCTTCAACACTGAGGCTCTTACGCTGCCAAGGCACATTACCAGAGAAGTATATAAGTGCTAATTGCTCCTACTCCTCCTGTTAAAGTTCTTGCTAACTGTTGAGTACGTACAGTCACATTACCAAACGCCATTCTGCCATCTGCTGTTGCTGATGCCATTAAATACCAAGTTACGTAGGCAGGATCACTTGCTTTTTGTTACTTTTGGCTTTGTTTTTGTTGCGTGTCGCCACTGCCGTCTGTGTCCGCATCAGCACTCACCAACGGATTTGTCGTGTTGCTACAGGCGGCGGTAATAGTCGTCTTGAACAAGCTTTCTTGTTTAGAGAGATTACCCCCCATTAGGTTAGGCAAGACACGTCATGGTAAATGTGTTTGCGTTGATATTTTTTTTGTTTTGTTTTGCACTGTCTTGAATAGATCAACAAAAGCTCTTTCTTAGATAGCTAAGATGATTGAGCGTTTTATTGTTGGTGCTGACAGTGGGTTAGGTTACTGCTCTGCTCAACTTTTGTCAGCTCTTGGTGGGATCACTAATGATTCTTTGATTGTGAGCAAACACCTGCTACAGCTTCGGCTGTCCACCTCAAACGCTTCCCAGACATTAGCTTAAGGAATTCAAACTGTGTTTGTATTCAACAATTGCCTCGCAACGCCTTAAGAAGCCATTCGATACGGCTGTGTCTTGTATATCAACACATGGTCTTAAGTGCAGCTCTTCAATAGCCAAGATCTTGGTTTAATATGGCAGGGAGCTACGGGGTCTTAATTATAGAGCCTTGAACAAAATGGAGGATATTCTCAAGACACACTAGGAGTGTCACCTTGTTCTTGTAATGATCCTATTCTTGGCATCAGGACTATATACCCCTTCCAAGAAAATATTCAGAAAAAGATGCTGTGTTAATGCAGCAAAGAATGTGCCAGTCAGTGAGGACTCTATTGTAATTTATACATTAAACCTCAAATGGTACCTTAGTGACTATGAGAAAGTGCTAGACA
>NC_091243.1:14410337-14420337 GCF_040958095.1 Procambarus clarkii | reverse complement strand
TAGATGGACCAAGAATACCATACGACCTCGAAGTGCAACCAATAAATGTAAATAATCCTCGACCCACATGATATCATTGAAATACTGTGCAGTGACTGTCCATCGGCCTTGTGCACCTCATAGCACATGTTTGGCAGTGTTGCATAACAAACATATTCCCAACGGCCGCTACGACTGCTCAGGAGAAGGTTCTACAGCATTCATGCTTCACACTGAAATCACCGCTACTCGAGTCTATATAGATCGGCTCAGACAACGTGCGTAACATCATAAGTCTCTTCCTATTGGGAGTCGCTAGGTCATGTAACTTATAAGGAGTCTTACATATATATGACGTCAGAGCTCTGCCATGCTCAACTGGTTTGGCTTTAATAATTCATTAAAATAGAAATACAGCTTTATGGCAAACTTATTACACATATTTTTTTAATTCAGATATATATATATATATATATATATATATATATATATATATATATATATATATATATATATATATATATATATATATATATATATATATGTCGTACCTAGTAGCCAAAACGCACTTCTCAGCCTACTATGCAAGGCCCAATTTGCCTAATAAGCCAAGTTTTCATGAATTAATTGCTTTTCGACTACCTAACCTACCTAACCTAACCTAACCTAACTTTTTCGGCTACCTAACCTAACCTAACCTACAAAGATAGGTTAGGTTAGGTTAGGTAGGGTTGGTTACGTTCGGTCATATATCTACGTTAATTTTAACTCCAATAAAAAAAATTGACATCATACATATTGAAATAGGTAGCTTTATCATTTCATAAGAAAAAAATTAGAGAAAATATATTAATTCAGGAAAACTTGGCTTATTAGGCAAATCGGGCCTTGCATAGTAGGCCGAGAAGTGCATTCTGGCTACTAGGTACGACATATATATATATATATATATATATATATATATATATATATATATATATATATATATATATATATATATTAGTATATTTTGGTAGCAGTCTTTCCTGTAGACATATTTTATTATATATGACCGAAAAAGTAAGATTAATAATTTTAACACGAATTTTCTCAATCTTTCGTACATTATGCTTCACTGTTGGAGGTAAATCAAAAATCACTTCTCCAAAATTCATTTTTATTTCTAGTCTAAAGAAAGACTAGAAATAAAAATGAATTTTGGAGAAGTGATTTTTGATTTACCTCCAACAGTGAAGCATAATGTACGAAAGATTGAGAAAATTCGTGTTAAAATTATTAATCTTACTTTTTCGGTCATATATAATAAAATATATATATATATATATATATATATATATATATATATATATATATATATATATATATATATTTATATATATATATATATATATATATATATATATATATATATATATATATATATATATATATATGTGTGTGTAATATTTCTTGGCAGTCTTTCATGCAGCTGTGATGTAAGTTCGACTCTCAAAGAAGGCTGAATAATGTTATCATGAACTGAAGTATTACAACAGTATGTATGTATGTATGTATGTATGTATGTATGTATGTATGTATGTATGTATGTATGTATGTATGTATGTATGTATGTATATGAAGGCAGACACTGGTTGTATACGTTTAGTAACGAATATTCAACACTCATTTTGCAATACAAACACAAATTGTTAGTCATTTACAGTCTGTGTTCACATAAGAAAAAAAAGCTGTCATCAGGTACCAAACGCCAGCAAGATGCTATCAACCGCGTTATTGATGCAAAGCAGAATAACGATTTTTTTTCTTATCCAAGTCTCATACTTGTAAGCTGTGCGAGGGCGTGTGTAACGACCCGACGATTCACTACAAGGAATTATAAGTTTCTGTGATTTGCATTTCCAAGTCTCTCTCTCCTGCTCAGAGATCAGAATATTGTTTTGTTTTCAGAGCATTTTCTTGTTTAAGTGTTTTATAAGTTGCATGTTTTAATGATCAATAGTCGTCTCTTAAGACCTCTTGAGCTTATTACGACGACATGGACTTGAAAAACTAGTAAATGCCCTGGTTTGTGAAGACGAATTTTGGTGAAATTGTGAAATTTGGTGAAATAAGCCAAAATTGAAAATTTTGGCTTATTTGTTTCATTACAGTGGATGTAATTATGGCTTAGGCGACCAAGGCAAACACTTAGTGAATAGTTTTAATGGAAAGAACACTAGAGGTTGATGAAGGTTTAGATATAACTAGCAGAGATAGCTCTAAGGAAATGCTTCGTGTTCTCTTCGTGACGTGTTGGGGATTGACAGAGCAAGTGACGCTTGTTGTCACCTGCTGTCAATAAATCCTTGCACAGGATAAATCATTATCCTGACCCCTTTCAAGTGGTATCTATCTTGATAGTACTACTATCTATCTTGGCGCTTTCTTCTGGCTAATTACCTCCTTCCAGCTCGTTCTGTTGGGTCAACACCATTCTGGAATGAACTGCCTACTCATTTTATTAAAAAAAAAATCGACAAACCCTCTTTCGTGGCTCTATATGAGTACTTGAGTACAGTATGAGTACTTCTTTACGTTTCTTTCGCTTCTACGTTTACAGTTTATCTCCTTCGTCCTCTTGCTCAAGCTATTTTAAATGGGCTATCCTTGTTAACCTTGTATTTTCCGAACAATATTTTGTACGTAGTAATCATATTCCCTCGCCACCTTCACTTCCTGCCAACGTTATCATTCATTATGCACTTTAACCAATAACATAATTTATTACCCCTGACCATTTAGAGGAAAACTTATCTTTGTACAAATCAGCGTGTCTTGACCCACGTGTCATTATAGAATCTCACCACAAAGTGAGAGAGATTCTGCGTCATTATAGAATCTCACCAAAAAGTGAGAGAGATTCTGCGTCATTATAGAATCTCAAAACAAAGTGAGAGAGATTCCACGTCAATTGAGAATCTCACCACAGCTTCTGCAGTGAATTAAAGCCTGGTATCTGTGTTGTATAAGGTGGTGGGATTAGCACCCTCTTGTTACGTCGACTCAACGGATGCCTTGAAGTAAGAACACTGCTTTCTTTTATAATTATGGCCCTCAAGACACTGTGGTATCTGTCGCGGTTGAAGACGTACGCTGCTTGGCGGGTGTGAAGACATTCTTGGACACACACATTAAAGCATCTCCCTTGACACTTGAGATGAGGACATCTCACGTCACCCGAAGGAGATTAATCGCTCTTGTGGCGCCGGGAAAGTGAAGTGTTTTGGACTGTCGACATGACATGCGTGTCGTTGACTCTTGGTGTGTCGTTGTGCACAGATGAGTCGTTCCTAAGGCCCTTGGGGGTCTGAGTAGCCCCTTAATTTTTGCCTTGAGGTCGTTGTGTAGGGGCTCACTTCGTTCCTTATTGTATGAGTGTTATATTGGGGTGTATTGTGTATGTATACTTTAAGTGTGTCTTTTGTATATACTCTGGGTGTCTTCTATATATACTACGGGTGAATTATGTATACCCTTTAGGTGTCGTGTGAGTAGATATACTTTGGGTGTCGTGTATATATAGTTTAGGTGTCGAGGGAATAAAATTTGGATATCTTGAGTATATACTTTCAATACCATGTGTAACATTAAAGACATGATGATTCGCGAGGTTCCTTTATGTTAGTCTAAGTTTAATTCATTCCCGAAAGGCCAAAGTTATCAGACACCTTCACAGACACTTAATCAAGTCTCAGCTGAGTCTGGGTACAAGTGACAGGATGAACAACCCAGCGGGATTTCTTCCTATTGGGGAGTGTTGTTCATACTGCTATGGCGGTGTGTTCACTCATCACTCACAGGATGAGTAGCGCTGCCCAATAAACTTGCCCCTCGGGATAAAATTTAATAATTTAATGTTCTGTTTTTAATTTAATGTTCACTCATACTGAGTGAACTTCCCTGTTGACTTTGGGAAGCATTAAATGGACCCACAAACCATCGGGTTGTTAGTACGCCCAATTCCTGCTGAACTTAGCAGGTATTCATGCAGATATACGTGCGTGTTTGCATATAATTACCGAAGTGTAATTGCCTAAGGGTAGTTATAGGATGAGTGTTACGCTCGTGGTGTCCCGTCTTCCCACCCCTCTTTGTCATATGACGCTTAGAAACTACTGATTGTTTTGGTATTCACCTCCTTGACTTTGTTCCAACCGTCTACTACTGTGTGTGTGTGTGTGTGTGTGTGTGTGTGTGTGTGTGTGTGTGTGTGTGTGTGTGTGTGTGTGTGTGTGTGTGTGTCTGTGTGTGTGTGTGTGTGTGTGTGTGTGTCTGTGTGTGTGTGTGTGTGTGTGTGTGTGTGTGTGTGTGTGTGTGTGTGTGTGTGTGTGTGTGTGTGTGTGTGTGTGTGTGTGTGTGTGTGTGTACACTCACCTAGTTGTACTTACCTAGTTGTACTCACGTGTGATTGTGTACTCACCTATTCACCTATTCACCTATTTCTGCTTGCAGGATCGAGCATTGACTCTTGGATCCCGCCTTTCCAGTTATCGGTTGTTTACAGCAATGACTCTTCCACAACCTGTTCCCCAAGTGCATTCCATTTTTCCACTACTCTCACGCTAAAAGAAAACTTCCTAACATCTCTGTGACTCATCTGAGTTTCCAGTTTTTTGTGTGTGTGTGTGTGTGTGTGTGTGTGTGTGTGTGTGTGTGTGTGTGTGTGTGTGTGTGTGTGTGTGTGTGTGTGTGTGTGTGGGTGTGTGTGTGTGTGTGTGTGTGTGTGTGGGTGTGTGTGTGTATTTGGGCATGTGATGTGCTCTTGAGGAAGTCTCAAGTTTCATCTTGGGGGAGGAAAGAGCCATTTGTCATGTCACAGAGAATTATTACAGTCACCGAGACGCCCACCCCTCCGTCCTGTTGTTGCTGCTCATTTCCTCTGACTCATCATTTTGTGTCAAGTCACAACAGATCTCTGGATCAGATTTTAATAAGATTGTTCCTTCTTAATTAATCTCTATACATTTATTAAATATATTCTTATCATTATGAATCATTATTGCTCCTAGATAGGAGGTATGACGTTTCATTTTTGTTAGTATGTTTTAAGTATTCTAACAGACCAGACTGCATGGTCATCGCTCTTCAGTGTGGGGAAAGTCTCTATGTTCAGTATGAGGTCAAATGCATTAACTTTGCTTCTCACTAGAGCTGCATCAAGATTTTTGTCTGACAATTTTAGATAAGACTTAAGTGTTAGTCAGCTGTCACGGGCTGCTTCCTGGGGGTGGAGGCCTGGTCGAGGACCGGGCCGCGGGGACACTAAAAAGCCCCGAAATCATCTCAAGATAACCTCAAGAAGACTGTGGAGTGGAAACCAATGTTGGTTATGTTTCGTTATTAATGGGATTTGGGAGTTGTAGATTTTAATGAATTTAATGAATGTTCAACTGAAATGTTTACCAAACGTTATCCAGAAATAATACATTGATCAGCTTCTGTTTTACAATTTGCGAGTGAATTTTCTGGTACAAAACTTCTTTAGACAAATTAATAAATACACAAATATCCACGTAGGAAAAACGAAATGAAAATAATCCGAGCGCTTTCGTGATTCAACATATTTCAAAGGATTACAGTAGGACTAATCAGTAGTGTATTGAATAGAAAATCTGTCAGTAGCTTTAAAGTACTTCCCATCTATCAAGACATCAATGGAAGCCATATACAGACTTATTTTCATCTAAAAACATCAATCCTTTCATTAACATATGCCAAACAGGTAGCTTAGTTCATATATTATGCGCCCCATACCCATCCTGTGGGCAGTAGGGTAAAATTATGAACAATGGGTTCGAGAACAGGAGCATAAGTAAAGTCTCTAAGCTAAGCAATTTACATTTGAGGTGAGCTAGTTTAATAATTTGGTTTGCCTATCCTGCCACCTCCCTTCCCCCCTTCCCCTATCATCCAGAGGGGATAAACAATTATCCCTCGTTCGAAACGAGGGATAATTGGTTAAAGATTCTGGTTGTAGATCATTTTGAATGATATATTTACATTTTTCTTGAGTAATTGTTTTAGAATTGTCCCACAACACCACCCAGCCTTTACAACCACTCCCTCACATCTCACCATGCTCCCTCACAACTTCCCCCCCCCTCACAACACCACATTTACAACCCCCAACCCCCCACCCCTTCACCATGCTTTCTCACAAAGCCCCCCTAACCCCACCCCCTTTACTACCACTCCCATCCCCCCCCCTTTCATCCTCCACAGCAGCTGCGAGTATGTGTCTGTGATTCGCAATGGTCGTCTGAGTATGTTTTTCGCCCCTCTCTCATCTCCTCTTCTTCCTCTTCCTCCTTTTTCTTCCTGATTCTCTTTCATAGTTTCTTTCTTCCATCTTTCATCTCTCCCCTTTGCTTCTTCTTTATACACTTTCTTCGTTAGTACACCGGCCTTTAGACTTGGTTTTAATAAATTCTCTTCCATTTCATTTCTCTTATGACATAGTCACTCTTAAAGGCTTCTTAGATGTTGAAAATGTGGCTCTGAAGAGTGAGTTTATTGGGCAGCTTCACTCATCCTGTGAAACAGCCATAAGGCAGGAAAAAAAAACGTTTATTTTCACTTTTAATCACTACCTTTACCCTTACCCCTTACCCATACCCCCCCCCCCCCCCCCCCACGTTTTATCTATCGCGCGCCTGCTCTATCTACTTATACAATGTTATGTTTTGTTCATTTAGTTCCTGTTCGATATCGCTTTTCTCATCTCTCTTTGTCTCTACCTCTTTTACACCCTTTTCAATCATTATCTCGTCTTTTCTTTCTCTCTTGTTCATCCTTTCCCCCTCCTTCCCTACCTGCTTCCCTCGTCTCCCCTCTTCCACGTGCTCTCACTCATCAACTTAATATCAAGTGTTTCAATGGCTGTCAGTCCCGTCATGTCGACCCTGTGAGGGGTAACCCCGCCCCTTCTTTCCTGCACCCCCTCCCTCGCAACTCTCTCTCTCTCTCTCTCTCTCTCTCTCTCTCTCTCTCTCTCTCTCTCTCTCTCTCTCTCTCTCTCTCTCTCTCTCTCTCTCTCTCTCTCTCTCTCTCTCTCTCTCTCTACATCTATACATATAGCACCCATTTCACCATTACATCCTTTATCTACCCTAATATACCTTTTCTCTCTGATCACTCCTATTCCTTCACCCTCGTCCCTCATCCACACTATCCCTTCCTATCTGTTCTCCTCCTTATACTGCCTCTGCTTCTCTTTACTAGAATAGGGCCAAAACCGTTCCATAAGTTCAAATATTCTTAATTTAATTTCGCTGTGTCAGTTGTACCGATTTTAATCCCCTTATCCTTTTCCTGCATTCATTCCTCTCCACTTTCGATGTTAAGTAAATCCAGGTGTTTCAGAAGTTCTCTGCTCTAGGAGCGTCACAGCAGATAATCGAACACCTTACTGCTCCAAAGAACAAATCGTATTAGACTTTAGTCGGAAAAGTTCCGCATTGCCTCCTCTTTCAGTTCATTGCAATAGCTCCTCATTACTAGCATTCTCGATTGGAACGAATCGGATATATGTTAAAAAAAATTCAATTTTCGGGGTATCATTTTCCTGCCAGGAGTGGACCAGCCAGGGGCCAGATTCACGAAAGCACTTACGCAAGCACGTACGAACCTGTACATCTTTCCTCAATCTTTGACGGCTTTGGTTACATTTATTAAACAGTTTACAAGCATGAAAACTTCCCATTCAACTGTTGTTATTGTTATAAACAGCCTCCTGGTGCTTCGGAGCTCATTAACTGTTTAATAATTGGAAACAAAGCCACCAAAGATTGAGAAAAGATGTACAGGTTCGTAAGTGTTTACGTAAGTGCTTTCGTGAATCTGGTCCCAGGGGTCCAAGTCACTGCTCTGGCACGCTTCAACTGTGCAAAACAAAAGCCTCATTAACTCTTCCCTCCCCCCTGTAGCGTCATTTGAATAAAGGCTAAAAAAATAGTAATCCTAGGACAGCCACTTCCGGCAGGCGCCGCAATTAAGGAGGTAGAGACTGCGGGTAAACAGGCTGACAGCCAGGCTGAGGGCAGCCTGGTAATTGTCCACGACACACGCCAGACTTTCATGCTGTTGCTGCTACTGCTGCTGTTATTGCTGCTGCTAGTGCTGCTGCTATTGCTGCTGCTAATGCTGCTGCTATTGCTGCTGCTATTGCTGCTACTGCTGCTGCTAGTGCTGCTGCTATTGGTGCTGCTATTGGTGCTGCTATTGGTGCTGCTATTGCTGCTCCTATTGCTGCTGCTAGTGCTGCTGCTATTGCTGCTGCTGTTTCAACTACAAACACGGCTTTTGTTGCTGCTGATGCTGCAGAAACTACTGCTTCTACTATTAATTCTGGTGGTGGTGGTGGTGCTGTTGAGGTAACAGCCTGATACACAGTGGTTGAAGAGAGTACTCCAACAGCGGTGCACTTGGGTGGAATAGAGGGTGCTAATTAAATTTAATGAGAAGGGAAGGGGTGGGCATGTGTAATACACCCGACAGCTGAGAGCTTCCCTCTTTTTCCCCCTTTTTCTCCATCCCTTGACCTTCTCCCATCTCGCTGTCCGTCCATCACTTACCGTCTTATCTTGTCTGTAGATCTTCCCTCATTCCACCCTGTGAATACTTTGACTCTTCCATCTGTCTCTTTTTTTTCTCAGGTTCTTCTCTTTCTATAGCTTTCTCTACCACTCTTCATCCTGTCTCTCTCTCTCTCTCTCTCTCTCTCTCTCTCTCTCTCTCTCTCTCTCTCTCTCTCTCTCTCTCTCTCTCTCTCTCTCTCTCTCTCTCTCTCTCTCTCTCTCTCTCTCTCTCTCTCTCTTCACGTATATTTCTGTAGCATATATTTCGTCCCTCTATATTTTTCTCTCATCTGTGTCATCAGCAGCACTCTGCCTTTCACTATACCATATATTCCTTAACCAGCTCACAGATTGATGAAGATTAAGCCACCGGGAGAACTGGCATGGGCATGAGTAGCCCCGTAGGGGGTACAGATGTTTGGAGTGAATGAATCTTGGGTCGTGTAACATCATTCCCAATTCACTCCCTACCCACTCTTCCACGACTTATACCCACTTCCTTCTCCACCATTCTTTCTAACCATCACTCCAACTTCTTGTGGGAAGGGGTTTCACTCCCTTCCCACTTCACCCTCCCTTCCCATTTAAGCGTCACAAAAGGCGTCAACGCCACATAAGTCGTCAAGAGGCGCTCAGCTCCAAAGCCGAGCTACTCTAACACCTGTTGAGACGGCGCTGAGGATTTCTCAACACAGCTGGAAGGAGAAATTGAAGGAGGGAAGATGAGGCGGAGAATGCAGGGTGGGGGGAGGTGTGGATGAAGAAGGAGGAGGAGGAGGGAGGATAGAAGGATGAAGAAGAAGAGGAGGAGAACGTAAAGAGAAAGAGAAACAATACCAGCAACAGAAGTATGGAAGAGAAGAGAGAGAGAGAGAGAGAGAGAGAGAGAGAGAGAGAGAGAGAGAGAGAGAGAGAGAGAGAGAGAGAGAGAGAGAGAGAGAGAGAGAGAGAGAGACAGAGAGAGAGAGAGAGAGAGAGAGAGAGAGAGAGAGAGAGAGAGAGAGAGAGAGAGACAAGACAGAGACAGAGACAGAGTGTGAGAGAGAGAGAGAGAGAGAGAGAGAGAGAGAGAGAGAGAGAGAGAGAGAGAGAGAGAGAGAGAGAGAGAGAGAGAGAGAGAGAGAGAGAGAGAGAGAGACAGAGAGAGAGAGAGAGAGAGAGAGAGAGAGAGAGAGAGAGAGAGAGAGAGAGAGAGAGAGAGAGAGAGAGAGAGAGAGAGAGAGAGAGAGACAGAGAGACAGAGAGAGAGAGAGAGAGAGAGAGACAGACAGAGAGAGAGAGAGAGAGAGAGAGAGAGAGAGAGAGAGAGAGAGAGAGAGAGAGAGAGAGAGAGAGAGAGAGAGAGAGAGAGAGAGAGAGAGAGAGAGAGAGAGAGAGAGAGAGAGAGAGAGAGACAGAGAGAGAGA
>NC_091243.1:14403866-14409837 GCF_040958095.1 Procambarus clarkii | reverse complement strand
ATGTATGCATATTATACAAAAACCGTACAGAAATGTATGTTTTTTTTTTATTAATGATAATCAGCGTCGATTGATTAGGTAGGTTCGTATTGGTTCGTACGGTTTTGGATGATACATTTTTTTTAACAATCTATACATAGTACGTGAGGCCAGTACTAGAATATGCAACACCTGCATGCATACCATACATCACCTATGCATACCACACACCACCTATGCGTCCCATGTAAGACTTATGCCTGAATTTGCAACACACTCATGCAATTAGCACCTCGTAAACCACAAACTTCTAAAAAATGACATTCTAACAAGCCAAGTGTCTTAAGAGGAAGAAACTACGAGGACAGGTTAATGGAACTCAATCTCAGAACATTACAGGAAAGAAACCGATTGGGGGGACATGACCACACCATATAAGATACTGAGAAGAACCGACAAGGCCGACAGAGAGAAACTCTGTAAACTGGAAAAAGCAGAATTTGCAGTACCCGGAATTAGTAATGAATAATACGCGCTTATTTTCATCTCTGTACCACTGGATATTTGATGTGACACATGTCAGTCTTTCGTCAATTTAAGTAACTTATTTATTTACCGATCTGCCTGTTAAACAACTGTCAATCAATTAAACAATTTGGTTAACTGACCATTATCTTGTGAGTTACTCCGCTCTTTCAGTAGACTTTTTTTATTGTTGAGTAATTTTTAGACAAGGGATGGCTAGGTAATTTGCTAATTAAGAAGACTATTGGGGTAAGTAATTATCAGAAGTATCGGAGTAATTATTGATTAATAAAAAGTGGAAGGAATTAGTGGATTGACAAATGAATCACATGAGAATTAATGCTGTAGAAGGGAGCAGTTTCCAGCTTTTGTTTATAATTAATATCATGTAACCGGATACATCCAACCTTCATGCCTCACCTTGCGATGTTTTGATTTCGGGGCTTAGTGTCCCCGCGGCCCGGTCCTCGACCAGGCCTCCACTCCCCAGGAAGCAGCCCGTATCAGCTGTCTAACTCCCAGGTACCTATTTACTGTTAGGTAACAGGGGCATCAGGGTGAAAGAAACATTTTACCCATTTTGTCTCCGCCACCACCGGGGATCGAACCCAGAATCTCAGGACTACGAATCCGAAGTGCTGTCCATCCAGCTGCCAGGCGCTTTGCTGATATTTCTAACCCAATAAGGCAATTAAAGATTATATTACTGAACTAGGGTACCCGTGCCCTCGCATGCCAATTCAGGACTCATCCAACAGTTCCACGTTGGTTGTTCACGAGTCCTTAAGATTATTCTCCACTCACCCAAGATGCAAATTGCTCAGCTCAGAGACTTTTTCGGGCCGTTTCTTGAACCATCTGTGGTATAAGAAGGTATTGACATGTATATGTTAAAATGTGTAGCTAACTTCGAAAGATAGTTTTTTGGTTAAGTAAATGAATTTTGGGGTTAAGTTCCTGAGCCTATTATGCGTCCCTGTAACTTCCCCCCCCCCCTGCTTGCCCATGAAATGGGTTTGGATTACATGATAAATTAACGAAATTAGTCACATCTCACATCCAGCATCGTCTTGGGATGCTGCTGAGCTGTTAAAATTAACATCTGACTTCTGTTCATTGAGGTTAAGATGGCATACCATCTCTCTCTCTCTCTCTCTCTCTCTCTCTCTCTCTCTCTCTCTCTCTCTCTCTCTCTCTCTCTCTCTCTCTCTCTCTCTCTTTCTGACAAGTCCCCACACAACTATTACACATTTTCTTTCATGTGGTACTTTGCTCAGTCCCAATTATTGTTGTGGAGCTATGAATGTGCTTCGTGTTGGGTCATCCCTAGCACGGCTGACTTTGCAAACCTGAACCCATTATCCTGAGCACTTGCTTCTTATGTAAGACAGTTCCGAAGCTTTCCTTAATGGCTCGTTGACGTTGGCAAGATGAGAGGTCCAAAGTCCCTTTGCTCATCTTCTTTACGTAAATATTAATCAGTGTTCATCATGTTCACCTCAAATGTTCAAGGCTTACGTGTTACGAGAACAAGAGAAGATGGGTGGAAGCTGAAAACACAAATGAGTTGCAGAAATGTATGAAAATGCTCGCGCCTTATACGGGTGGTCAACAAGATGAAATGCATTTCAATTAAAAGTCTTGCCTTCCGTCTCTGTCCACAGCTTTACGGACAGGTTTGACAGAGAATTCGAACGTTTGGAAAGATAAGGTGCACACACACACACACACACACACACACACACACACACACACACACACACACACAGGTTAGGTTAGGAAGATTTGATAGAGCTGAGAGACACGCGGACACTGATGTTAAACCATTTGTGCTTCACGCAGTTGTGTGTTTATGTGCTCGAATCATGCTTCATGCTGGTCGTACCATGCTTCATGCTGGTCGTACCATGCTTCATGCTGGTCGTACTATGCTTCATGCTGGTCATACCATGCTTCATGCTGGTCATACCATGCTTCATGCTGGTCACACCATGCTTCATGCTGGTCGTACCATGCTTCATGCTGATCGTAACACGTCAATCCGTCCTCGCATACAAAGATCCAAGCTCGTTAATCCAGCCGCCAAACCCCCTGCTTATGAATGAAAAGCAGTTTACACACGACTCACCAATTTTTAATACACAGGAATGTTAAAATTGATGAATGCGTCTGGGGAGGACGGCCGCCGCTTTAAGCAGCCTGGTGTGAGGATGGGTTATACACGTATTGTTATCTAAGAAGTCAGTTACCTTCATAGTTTAATATTTTCAATCAAATCTCCCTGTTTAATGATGTGATCTTGAGTTTTCATTTACATTCTGAGAGTGACAGACTCTCACAAATAATTATATTCTACTGAATCAGATCTATGTAAAGAGAGAAAGCTAAGCTAATATGAATATAAAGCACTTAAAATGTAGGGGTGATTATCAGGAGAAAAGCACTAAGTCATTTACGATTATTGAGCACTTGGAGCGGATATGAGGATAAGGATTTAGGATAGGCCGGAAGAGAGGAACGATCCTCAACTACTTGGACAAATTGGGATGGAACGCCGTCCTGTAAGGACGGAACAGAATAATATCTAGCTGGGATGGTAGGGCAGAGTTATGGAACAGTTGTGATCATCTACTTGATGCTATCGCAGACGAGTGTTGACCCCTTCAAGGAGACGAAGCCACTCCAGAGCAAATTAGAGAAGCAAAAGCATCAGATTGTATTACCCTATTTATGTATAAGAAAGATCTCAGAGGCAATAACCTCTGAAGCGTAAGAAGTAAACTCTGACATAAACCGTGTCATCAAAACATACCAAGAGTTTACATTAGATAGAGAAGACGGCGAGTATCAGATATTATATGTCTGATTCAGCTCGATATGATTATATTTATGGCTTTGTTTTGACGGCTGAGCCATGAGTAATTTAGACTTATCTTAGTTTCACCACAAGACGGATAAGGTTTAGTGCCTACGTTGGTGTAAATGCGATGGTAAGATGAGCTGTGTTGAGCTTCTAATCACATTTACAAACAGGTTTTTACATATGAAGTTCTCATGATCACGAGTTAGAGGCGTAACCAAAAAAAACTGAATCTAGATTTAGAAAGTAAAATACTGCTGTCATGACTTTAGATAAACCATGATTAACTGCGGCGTTTATGAAGAGTTAACAGCAATATTTTTGCAAGATGCAACAAACACTCTACCACAACACTTGAAAGTTTGCATAGACACAGAGAGGAAAGTCTCTCCCACAACACTTGGAAGTTTGCATAGACACAGAGAGGAAAGTCTCTCCCACAACACTTTGAAGTTTCCATAGACACAGAGAGGAAAGTCTCTCCTACAACACTTGAAAGTTTGCATAGACACAGAGAGGAAAGTCTCTCCCACAACACTTGGAAGTTACACTTTTAAATATAGTAATTCTCAAACACAATAAATCCAAGCTTGCATTTTCCCCAGAGAGTAAGCCTTATACGACACAAGCAAAGAAGGTTTACATATCCTAAGACGGTAAGTCTCCCTCAATACTCACAAGTTTACACTACCTCTAGAGAGTATAAACCTTTCCCAAAACGCTCGCCAATCAGTCTACACAGCACCGCTCCTGTGCCAGGTAAGTTACGGGCTCACCATAGCCCGTGCTGCTTGAAACTTGTTCCGAGTAGCTGAATCTATAACAACAACAGCTCACCAGTTTACTCTACCCCAGAGAGAGAGCATAAGTGTCTCCCACAACCCTCCCAAGTGTAAACTACTCCACAAAACACTACACTACACTGTTCATTTACACCACAAAATCTATCCAATAACACAGAAAGTGACACAACCTCAAATAAAATAAAACAAATACTTAAACACTCAAATCCTGAAGCCCTACAACCCCACAATTTTTTTTTTTACTTAAAATTCAGACCATATGCTAGAATAAATCTACATATTCATGAGTTGCAATAACAACTATTTGCAACACTTGCGGTATTTAAGGAAACAAATGTGGCTATTAAATAGCAAATTATTTATATATTTAAATATACTGACTTAATAGCATCTTCCATAGCGTTAATTGGTATCTAAAATACTGGAAACGATAACAATTATGCAGATCACAATGATAAAATGTTGTTGTCAAACTGTGGAAGAGGGCGTAACGAACACTAATGTAGGGAACACCAACGCAGGTAGGGAATGCTAAGGAAGGCAGGGGGACACTAATGAATATATAAGTCCAATATGTCCCCATATTGGACTTTTTTTCTCTCTATGAACAGTGTTTCTTGTTGATTGTCTATTTATCAATTTTGTGTCATAATTACTGCCTGTTCCACCCTACTGCTTGTTCCTCCAGTGAGGTGAGACACACTGCTTGTTCCTCCAGTGAGGTGAGACATACTGCTTGTTCCTCCAGTGAGGTGAGACACACTGTTTGTTCCTCCAGTATGGTGAGACATATTGCTAGTTCCTCCAGTGAGGTGAGACACACTGCTTGTTCCTCCAGTAAGGTGAGACACACTTCTTGTTCCTCCAGTGAGGTGAGACACACTTGCAGTTCCTCCAGTAAGGTGAGACACACTTGCAGTTCCTCCAGTGAGGTGAGACACACTGCTTGTTCCTCCAGTAAGGTGAGACACACTGCTTGTTCCTCCAGTGAGGTGAGACACACTTCTTGTTCCTCCAGTGAGGTGAGACACACTGCTTGTTCCTCCAGTGAGGTGAGACACACTTGCAGTTCCTCCAGTGAGGTGAGACACACTGCTTGTTCCTCCAGTGAGGTGAGACACACTTGCAGTTCCTCCAGTAAGGTGAGACACACTGCTTGTTCCTCCAGTGAGGTGAGACACACTGCTTGTTCCTCCAGTGAGGTGAGACACACTGCTTGTTCCTCCAGTGAGGTGAGACACACTTGCAGTTCCTCCAGTAAGGTGAGACACACTGCTTGTTCCTCCAGTGAGGTGAGACATATTGCTTGTTCCTCCAGTGAGGTGAGAAGCAAGCATCTTATTTCTCATCTTTGTGTGAGGTGTAGTTACCTAGGCCCAATTTTCAGGTGATATATTCTTGCCTGGGCTGTACAGCTTTCTGAAGACTTAAAGTGTTTAGTTTTCTTATAGATATGTAGGCCATTTTTGTCATATCATTTCTTCATTTTGGACCTCATGGACTCCATCCCGAAAGGTGGTGGGTACAGAGGCACTGTATCCTACTCCTCCGTAGACACTGTTAGGTAAACACTGTTAAGCAAGCACACTACAGTCACTGCTCCTTGTGACAAGTCATATTCTATGCCCTCAGGTCTAGGTTACAGTGACAGTCTATCCATCACTGTCACCGTCCAGTGTTCTATCAAGCAATTTTTATTGATGATTTTTTTTAGGGAGTGAACAGCATCTTTCATCAAGACTATTTATCCATTCATCAATTCTCCCATTACTCAACTCATTCGCGCATTCCAAAATGCATCTAT
>NC_091243.1:14376366-14401366 GCF_040958095.1 Procambarus clarkii | reverse complement strand
GAGAAGTAGATTAGGGTGTGGAGTGAGAGGTAGAGAGGGGTGTGTGGAGTGAGAAGTAGATTAGGGTGTGGAGTGAGAGGTAGAGAGTGGTGTGTGGAGTGAGAAGTAGATTAGGGTGTGGAGTGAGAGGTAGAGAGTGGTGTGTGGAGTGAGAAGTAGATTAGGGTGTGGAGTGAGAGGTAGAGAGTGGTGTGTGGAGTGAGAAGTAGATTAGGGTGTGGAGTGAGAGGTAGAGAGTGGTGTGTGGAGTGAGAGGTAGAGAGTGGTGTGTGGAGTGAGAGGTAGAGAGTGGGGTGTGGAGTGAGGGGTAGAGAGTGGTGTGTGGAGTGAGAGGTAGAGAGTGGTGTGTGGAGTGAGAGGTAGAGAGTGGTGTGTGGAGTGAGAGGTAGAGAGTGGGGTGTGGAGTGAGGGGTAGAGAGTGGTGTGTGGAGTGAGAGGTAGAGAGTGGTGTGTGGAGTGAGAGGTAGAGAGTGGTGTGTGGAGTGAGAGGTAGAGAGTGGTGTGTGGAGTGAGAGGTAGAGAGTGGTGTGTGGAGTGAGAGGTAGAGAGTGGTGTGTGGAGTGAGAGGTAGAGAGTGGTGTGTGGAGTGAGAGGTAGAGAGTGGTGTGTGGAGTGAGAGGTAGAGAGTGGTGTGTGGAGTGAGAGGTAGAGAGTGGTGTGTGGAGTGAGAGGTAGAGAGTGGGGTGTGGAGTGAGAGGTAGAGAGTGGTGTGTGGAGTGAGAGGTAGAGAGTGGTGTGTGGAGTGAGAGGTAGAGAGTGGTGTGTGGAGTGAGAGGTAGAGAGTGGTGTGTGGAGTGAGAGGTAGAGAGTGGTGTGTGGAGTGAGAGGTAGAGAGTGGTGTGTGGAGTGAGAGGTAGAGAGTGGGGTGTGGAGTGAGAGGTAGAGAGTGGTGTGTGGAGTGAGAGGTAGAGAGTGGTGTGTGGAGTGAGAGGTAGAGAGTGGTGTGTGGAGTGAGAGGTAGAGAGTGGTGTGTGGAGTGAGAGGTAGAGAGTGGTGTGTGGAGTGAGAGGTAGATGGTGGCTGCTGAAGGGAGGATGGTCACGCCTGGACGCTACAGTCATCCTGAATTAATTACTGGTACTCGCACCTGACTTTACATCCTCCCTCCCCCCCCCCTCCTCCTCCTCCAGTGCCTCTCTCCTCACCTCTCCCTCTCCTCACCTCTCCCTCTCCTCACCTGTCACTCTGTCTTCCTTTCCTGTCTTCCTTCTCCTCCTCACCTAAACTGCTCTCTCTCTACACTAGTTTCTGCTACGCCCTTCCTCACCTGGTTCTTCTCACTCCCCCCCCCCCTCCTCACCTATCTCATCTGCCCCTTCTGTGAAAACATTAAAAAAATATTTTAATGCAAATAATAAAAATTATCATTTCATCATGCAAATTATTAATACAAAACTGTATTAAAAGGCTTCAATTGCAGATACAAAGTCACAATAACGGGGAGGAAAATTGGACACCACACACCTGGAATTTATGAAAATGATCGAAAGGTCGTCTTCTAAATACGACATTTGTACCACTGGAACAAATGTTCCAAAGTACAGAGTGCTTCTTATGCCGAGCGGATAGCACACTGGACTTGTGATCCTGTGGTCCCGGGTTCGATCCCGGGCGCCGGCGAGAAACAATGGGGCAGAGTTTCTTTAACCCAAATGCCCGTGTTACCTAGCAGTAAAATAGGTACCTGGGTGTTAGTCAGCTGTCACGGGCTGCTTCCTGGAGGTGGAGGCCTGGTCGAGGACCAGGCCGCGGGGACACTAAAGCCCCGAAATCATCTCAAGATAACATATTTTATATATATATATATATATATATATATATATATATATATATATATATATATATATATATATATATATATATATATATATATGCATATATGTATATATATATATATATATATATATATATATATATATATATATATATATATATATATATATATGCATATGCATTTTGGACCAGCTGATCCTCGATACAGCTTATATCTGACCGCTGGAATCATCCAGCTGATCCCTGAAGCATAAAATCTCTGGAATTGCCAATTTTCTAAGCAGCTGACCTCTGGGATTTTTACATTTGTAACAACTGACCTCAGCAAGGGCATCCATTATTCAACTGTCATATGCAGGAGCAAATGTTTAAAACAGCTGACCTTTGTAACAACTGCCTAATGATGCAGCTGATATCTGCCGAACAGCAACAGAAGATAAATAATTGAGAATCCAAAGGCAAAAACAAAATTGTCAATCGGTAGTCATTGGTTAGTCGACTGTCATTTCTTTGTTGCTAATCATTTATGTGTCTCACTAGTCATTCGATAGTCTTGTCTTAATCATTCGTGTCTTTATGTTTTGTGTTATCAATAGTATACCGGATTGATGTCAGTTTATATCATGTCAGTATATTCATATACTTATTGTTAAATGAAACTTTGCAGCTGTTCTTATCTCCACACATTCTACCACTTAGTCACAGCTCCCTAGTAAGGGAGCTAGAAAGCTAGGATGTTGTTGTTGTTATAGATTCAGCTACTCGGAACAAGTTCCAAGTAGCACGGGCTATGATGCAGGTCGGCGTTCAATCCCCGGCAGTCCAAGTGGTTGGGCATCATTCCTTCCCCCGTCCCATCCCAAATCCTTATCCTGACCCCACTTCCAGGTGCTATATAGTCGTAATGGCTTGGCGTTTCTCCTAAAAGTTCCCTTCCCTTCTCTGCCTTTCCCATCCCTCCCATCCTCTTAATATATTGATATATCTGGCTTAATCCGCCCATTCCATCCCATTCACTACACATTACTTATATTACACCCTCACTACCGCACGCCCACCACCACTGCAGCACGCCCACCACCACTGCAGCACGCCCACCACCACTGCAGCACGCCCACCACCACTGCAGCACGCCCACCACCACTGCAGCACGCCCACCACCACTGCAGCACGCCCACCAACTCCTGCCTCCATCTCCTAGTGTGTGTATGTGCTTCTGCCTTCCACTTATTTCCTCCTACAGGCGGTAGAGTGGCTCTCCATCCTTGTCTGATCTCATTGTGGAGACAGAAGGGTCGTGCTTGATGTCTGCCGCCTCTCTGATTCCGGCTATCACTCCTCGTTAGTGCCTATCCCATTCCCTCTCTCTCTCTCTCTCTTCGCTGACCATCTAACTCTCCCTCATCCTCCTGCTTTTCCTCCAAGCTACTTCACTTCCCTCCTTCGTCTTCCTTTAAGAAGAACATCTGAATACCGACAACTATAAATGTTTTCGTTTTCTCTGAGTTCACAATGGAAACGTGGTTGATAGGCTTTAAGCCCAGCTATAAAGCAAGCCCCCAAAAACAGTCACCTTAAAAAAAATATTACATAATATTATTAGTATTAAGAACATAAGAACAAAGGTAACTGCAAAAGGCCTATTGGTTCTTAGGAGGCAGCTCCTATCTATAACCCCCAATCCCACTCATCGACTTGAGAATGGTCCAGGACGGACCGAAACGTCGTCGTCCCTTCAACTTCTAGTGTGTGGTCTGGTCAACCCACTCATATACATGTCCAACCCCCACTCCCCATTAGTGTTAATATTATATTATTATAATTATTATATTACAGCTGTCAGCAACATTTCACATAACTTGTGGTCTGAATCAGTCGTAAAGGTTCTTGCGATGTATTGTTCGGTGTGTTAAAAAGTATCTGGAAAGTTGTGCAGCACGCGATGACACTGACCGCTTCCGACAGTTCTGAGAAGTGAGCCATTGTGCAGACATCACAGGCCTGCGCACGCACACTCGCACATGACACACACACGCACGCGAACCCACACACAATGTGTGTGTGCGGCTTCAGTGTGTAGTCCACAAAGTTAGAAAAAGTTCAGAGGTATGCCACCAGGCTAGTCCCCGAGCTGAGAGGAATGAGCAACGAGGAAAGATTATTGAAGCTAAACCTCACGACACTGGAAAGCAGAATTAGGGGAGACATGATCACTACCTATAAAATTCTCAGAGGAATTGACAGGGTAGATAAAGATAAATTGTTTAGCACGGGTGGTCAGCGAATAAGGGGAACACAGGTGTTGAAACTGAGTACCCAAATGAGCCACAGGGACGTTAGAAAGAGCTTTTTCAGGGTAGTTATCATGGAATGCATTAGGCAGTGATGTGGTGAAGGTAGACTCAATACACAGCTTCAAATGTAGATATGATAGAGCCCAGTAGTTTCAAGAATCTGTACACCAGTTGACTGACATTTGAGAAGCGGAACCGGGGACCTCTCTACCCTCTCTTTTCCTCTTGATTTAAGAAAATGCAAATTTTTAACAGCTAAAAAACTGCTGAAAAATTCAATGGAAAGCAAAATCAATATTTCAGACTGCAAAGGAGTCGCAATTGGAGCAAATTCTTCTTAAACCAGGACAATAGGGCTAACCCAGACCCACCTATGATGCTCCTTGACGACCCATGTGTCATGTTGAAAAGTTAGGTTGATGAAGGATTGATGAACATAAGAGTACATGTTGTGTTGATGACACAACACCGTCGGAGAAAACCCGAAAGAAAATATCATTGATGAAGATTTGTGAAAATCATTAGGTCTAGAAAATCAGAGACATCGAACTGTACAACACTATTG
Source organism: Procambarus clarkii (assembly GCF_040958095.1). Taxonomy (NCBI): domain Eukaryota; kingdom Metazoa; phylum Arthropoda; class Malacostraca; order Decapoda; family Cambaridae; genus Procambarus; species Procambarus clarkii. Next base: position 14,396,734 of record NC_091243.1, on the reverse strand, counting down.
AAGTGAATAAAGAAAATAGTCAGCATGTCTGAACACTTTCACCTTCACTATCCTGACCTCACCTTCACCATCCTCACCTTTCCCAATATACCTATTTTTCTTTCTCCTTTCCACGCGCGAGATAGAAAGGAGAACGCTACATTTGATGAAGACCTTACAGGCGAGATTCTATTTAAACTATACTCCTATCTATTTATCTATTAGAGTAGATGTCACGCCTGGTTGATAGAGCATTGGTCTTGCTTTTTCCAGGGCGGCATTCAGTTTCCGATAGATCAAGTTATGGGTACCAACCCTGTCTGACTTCATGTCCCTTCTAAGTGCTGTGAAGTGATATGTTTGGGTTACTTAAAGAAGGGGTCCAAGGAGCTTATATTTTCTTCAAAATCACGTATAGTTAAGTATCTACATTCGCTAAGACAGTTCAGACGACCGACGGTTGGAAAGAGGCAATTCAGGAGCTGAAACTCGACCGTGCAGCCTCCACTAGACGTGAACTATTAGACAAGCACACGGTGGAACAGTCTGTGAATCAAAATTGCTACATTGATTCCTGATCTGACGATAAACTTGCTTTTATAACGCGCACATGAGTTCCTTCATCATGGTATTTAATGAGCACAGCGGTCGTGGATGGCTGGTTCCTAACGATATCATACAAATTTCTCTCTTTTGCATAAAGTTTGCGTCTATTGGACTCGCTAACCATACCTCCTTTCCCACACACGATCGTCCTCTCTCGTTCCTAACTACTAGGGTCATCCAACCTTCGCCTCTCTCTCTACACTCACACAACCTCCTGTTGCTGTTGTTTAAGATTCAGCTACTGGGAACTAAAAGTTCCAAGTAGCACGGGCTACGGTGAGCCCGTAGTGGACTTACCTGGCACAGGAGCGGGGCTGTGACTGTGTAACCTCCTGTCTACACCCCCGCTATATATACTTAATCACCCCCCACCTTCACTATACACCTCACTACACCCCTTCCTTACTGCACTCCAGCAGGCCTCCTCCTGCCGGCAAGTCCCCACATATCTCTCTACAACCCATGCTCCACACCCACCACAGAACACCCCCTTCACCCCCACCACAGAACACCCCCTTTCACTCCCCACCACAGAACACTCCATTCACCCCCACCACAGAACACCCCCTTCACCCCTCCCACCACAGAACAGCCCCCCTCCTCCCTCCCATCGCAAAAATGCGAGCAATGACCGCCAGGCGAACGAGGGACGCCTGAGTACCTTGCTGAATGAACCCAAAGAATAAAATAACCTTGTTTCTTGCCTCAACGACCTCTAAATGAATCAAGTGATCCGGCGAGAGAGAGAGAGAGAGAGAGAGAGAGAGAGAGAGAGAGAGAGAGAGAGAGAGAGAGAGAGAGAGAGAGAGAGAGAGAGAGAGAGAGAGAGAGAGAGAGAGAGAGGGAGAGAGAGAGAGAGAGAGAGAGAGAGAGAGAGAGAGAGAGAGAAAGAGAGAGAGAGAGAGAGAGAGAGAGAGAGAGAGAGAGAGAGAGAGAGAGAGAGAGAGAGAGGAGGAAACTCGCTTTAAGAAATAATTAAAAAAGTGTCCCTCTCTCTCTCTCTCTCTCTCTCTGTTGGCCGTCCTTCTCTTGTGCGTTATACAGAGGCTAAATTGCCTCCATGACAAAGTTTATTCCACAATAGAGGGTTACTCTAGTGTTAAATTACGCGCCGGGGAAAATGCTGATAATCGCCGCTTGCAAACGAGAAGTGGTAAAAGGGGGAGAGATTTTTGACTGTCAGCTCTACGGGTGTGGAGCAGCGTGCTTCCTGCCTTTGTTGGTGGAGGGGGGGGGGGGTGGCTGACCCCTCTTGCTGGGGGAGGGGGTGGTGGGGGGGTGGCTGACCCCTCTTGCTGGGGGAAGGGGGCCTAGGGAGTGCTGAAGTAGTTCTGGATGTCTAGTCTTGCAGGGAAGGGGGATAGAGGGGAAATATGAGGGGGCTACATTTGACCCCTCTTGATGGGGACGGAGGAGGGAGAGAGAGAGAGAGAGAGAGAGAGAGAGAGAGAGAGAGAGAGAGAGAGAGAGGGAGAGAGAGAGAAAGAGAGGGAGGGAGAGAGAGAGAGAGAGAGAGAGAGAGAGAGAGAGAGAGAGAGAGAGAGAGAGAGAGAGAGAGAGAGAGAGAGAGAGAGAGAGAGAGAGAGAGAGAGAGAGAATAATTAAACTGACCTGACAAATATCAGAGTATTCGGTTCCGTATTGTATGGTGGCTGCACTCGTCAGTCATACAAAGAACTGGGAAATTTAACAATCGCAGAGACGCAGCAGTGATTGAAATGGGTCGGAGGTAGAATAGGTGTGGATAGAAAGGATCGGTAGTGAAGAGGAGGGATGCAGAGGGGTTATAATAACCCCATGGCTGTATAATGACAACACCTAGAGTATCCAAACAACTTCGGAATATACAACTGCAAACCAAATACTTCCCCTTGCAGTTGAGCTCTCACCTCTCCTCCAAGTTGAGCCTCCTGCAAGTCGTCCTCAAGCACCCATTAATGCAACACCCCCCACGAGGTAACGAGACACTGAAATCGACCGAATACCTCGTGCATGGCAGGAGCATCCTGCACTTTGCAGATACACAAACCACTTTTCCTTCACCCTACACAACAGTGGCTGACGATGGCCGGGAGATTATCACAGCTCAGGCATTCATCTCGGCCCCTCCGCCAGACACACAACAGCGGTGTAATGAGACGTTTGGCAGACGCGAGCAGGCACACCAACCCTCGCTAATGAACTGTGTAATGGGCAGTTTATACAGTGGGGGATCGGACAGCCAAGAAATGGCAGATAATTGTTTTAATCCCATGACTGCTTGCAGTGGGAAAGGATGGGGAGTGATGTTGCTATCTTGATCTGTCTGTACACTTGGCCTCGCTGCTTGGACAGGACGCTGGTGATATCAAAGAACAAAGAAGAATGCCCTGGAAACACAAACCGAAACTGTCTCTATTTTCCGCTTGTTACAACTTGTAATAAAGTTGTTACATCTTGGCTTAACGTGTTTATGACGTATTAGAACGTTGTTACAACTTGCTATATTGGTTGTTATAACTGGTTAGGAGGTGTTAAAACTTGTTCGAACGTTGTACCAACGTCGTAGTTTCGGTGTGTGTTTGGCGGGTTAGTAGTTGAAGAAATTGATATTCTCAGAAATATAAACAATCTCAAATTGCTTGATATGGTGTAACAGAGAGATAAGGAATGGTGTAACAGAGAGATAAGGAATGGTGTAACAGAGAGATAAGGAATGGTGTAACAGAGAGATAAGGAATGGTGTAACAGAGAGATAAGGAATGGTGTAACAGAGAGATAAGGAAAGACACCGTTTGCCTGTCTGTGATCCGCAGTGCGATTATTTTGACTGTGGCCGGCAGAGGCGGCTAGGTTATTGTGCACCCCATACCCATCCTGTGAGCGGTAGCGCAAAAAGGATTACAGAACGGATAAAAGATCTTAATCTGCCCGGAATTTCCTCATAACGAAATACATCTTCACACCGTATAATTATACAACTAATAACAAACATTTTACATTGTAACATCTACGTGTTTACAAAATATTATTAAACACTTTCTCATGGTGTGTTTTCAACGACACAGAGGCAATTAACCATTATTTTTTTGGTAATAAAATAGCCATGGCGTTTCACTTCCTCATTATGTCTTTAATTTTTTCATTGTGTGCTTTTTGTAACCTCATGAATTCCTCATAATATCTGTAATTTCCCTCACGATAATATTATACCCCTCATGATGAGTGTGTCAGTGTTCATATAAATAATCAACTCCCACAGTAGGCCACAGTAGCCCACAGTAGGCCACAGTAGCCCACAGTAGCCCACAGTAGCCCACAGTAGGCCACAGTAGGCCACAGTAGCCCACAGTAGTCCACAGTAGCCCACAGCAGCCCACAGTAGTCCACAGTAGCCCACAGCAGCCCACAGTAATTAGTAAAAAAAACATCCACATTAGCCCACAGTAGGCCACAGCAGCCCACAGTAGGCCACAGTAGCCCACAGTAGGCCACAGTAGGCCACAGTAGGCCACAGTAGCCCACAGTAGGCCACAGTAGGCCATAGTAGCCCACAGTAGTCCACAGTAGCCCACAGTAGCCCACAGTAGTCCACAGTAGCCCACAGCAGCCCACAGTAATTAGTAAAAAAAACATCCACATTAGCCCACAGTAAAAGATAAACAACACCCACAGTAATTAGTAAACATGGCTTACAGTAGCCATTAGTAATAAATACACTACGCCCACAGTAGCCCCCACAGTAATAGACAACTCCCACAGTAGCAAATAATGGGGTCTCCAAAATTGGGTCCATGCATAACTCCCGGTGAACATCAAGGATGCTGATCGGGGCCTTGGCTTTATCTCCCAGTACGCAGAACTGGGAGAGGGCGCAGCTGCATTATCCAAAGGTAAGGTGTCCCCTTGCATACCTCAAAGGCAAGGAAAGGGGTGGAGGAATGGGAGAGAGAGAGAGAGAGAGAGAGAGAGAGAGAGAGAGAGAGAGAGAGAGAGAGAGAGAGAGAGAGAGAGAGAGAGAGAGAGAGAGAGAGAGAGAGAGAGAGAGAGAGATGAAAGAAGATTCCCCCTGTTTATTACGGGAGAAAGAGTATACGGAAGTGCTATCATCTGCCACAATGGTAGCAGGGGTTACAATGGTAGCAGAGGTTACAATAGTAGCAGGGGGGTTACAATAGTAGCAGGGGTTACAATGGTAGCAGGGGTTACAATAGTAGCAGGGGTTACAATGGTAGCAGGGGTTACAATGGTAGCAGGGGGTTACAATGGTAACAGGGGTTACAATGGTAGCAGGGGTTACAATGGTAGCAGGGGTTACAATGGTAGCAGGTGTTACAATGGTAGCAGGGGTTACAATGGTAGCAGGGGTTACAATGGTAGCAGGGGTTACAATGGTAGCAGGGGTTACAATGGTAACAGGGGTTACAATGGTAGCAGGGGTTACAATGGTAGCAGGGGTTACAATGGTAGCAGGGGTTACAATGGTAGCAGGGGTTACAATGGTAGCAGGGGTTACAATGGTAGCAGGGGTTACAATGGTAACAGGGGTTACAATGGTAGCAGGGGTTACAATGGTAACAGGGGTTACAATGGTAGCAGGGGTTACAATGGTAGCAGGGGTTACAATGGTAGCAGGGGTTACAATGGTAGCAGGGGTTACAATGGTAGCAGGGGTTACAATGGTAGCAGGGGTTACAATGGTAGCAGGGGTTACAATGGTAGCAGGTGTTACAATGGTAGCAGGTGTTACAATGGTAGCAGGTGTTACAATGGTAGCAGGTGTTACAATGGTAGCAGGTGTTACAATGGTAGCAGAGGTTACAATGGTAGCAGGGGTTACAATGGTAGCAGGGGTTACGATAGTAGCAGGTGTTACAATGGTAGCAGGGGTTACAATGGTAGCAGGTGTTACAATGGTAGCAGAGGTTACAATGGTAGCAGGGGTTACAATGGTAGCAGGGGTTACGATAGTAGCAGGTGTTACAATGGTAGCAGGGGTTACGATAGTAGCAGGTGTTACAATGGTAGCAGGGGTTACAATGGTAGCAGGTGTTACAATGGTAGCAGAGGTTACAATGGTAGCAGGGGTTACAATGGTAGCAGGGGTTACGATAGTAGCAGGTGTTACAATGGTAGCAGGGGTTACGATAGTAGCAGGTGTTACAATGGTAGCAGGGGTTACAATGGTAGCAGGGGTTACAATGGTAGCAGGTGTTACAATGGTATCAACTCCCTAAGAACAAAAATATTAATAAAAGCAACAACAATAAAGAAGAAGGGAATTGGATGACACACAAAAGAACACGAAGAAAGTGAATAAGAAGGGGAACAAAGGCAAGAACAAGGACAGCAGTAAGAACAGAGCAAAAATAATCATTCACTGAAGTTGGAAGGGAACGGAATTATTAGAAGAAAGCACCAAGCCACCACGACTATATAGCACTTGGAAGAGCTCAGGATATAGAATTTGGGATGGGACGGGAGGTATGGAATGGTACCCAACCACTTGGACGATCGGGGGATTGAACGCCGACCTGCATGAAGCGAGACCGTCGCTCTACCGTTGTAGGTAGAGAATAACGAGGCATGCGCCAATCTCCCCTATCACCACCCACCAGAACCCCCGAAAAAATAATTTCAGGTGTTACAATGGTAGTGCGTTACATGACGTTACAACAGTAGATCTGCTGAACCATCTAAACAAGCTTCAAACGTGGGCCGTCACGAGAGGAAAAAATCTCGACGAATCCCCAGCATCCAGCAGGTATAACTCCAAGTAAGAAACTCCACACCCCACCAAGCAGAGCCCCACCTGAGAGAGGTGACACAGCTATAGGCGCTCTAGGCCGGGGCTCCGCCAACAGCATCACCAAACAAGTGATGGGGTGCAGGTGGGGTGCAGGTGGGGTGCAGGTGGGCGTATCGCCGGGCCCCTCTACCAACCTCAGCGGGTGTCCCCTGGCGATATAAGCCGGGTGTCCCACTCCAACTGTGTTTACAGTCATCTTCCAGTCAGCAGGTTGTCGATGGTGGAGATAACTAGAGGCTTTATGACGTCCTCTCCCGGGTCAGGTCCGCGGGCCGCGCGCCACTGAATATTTATATACTCTTTATTATGCTTAATAGACCGATTGGGGAAGGTGGGGGGGGGGGAGTTGAGATGTAACAGGTAAAGGAGGGAGGGAGAGAGGGGGAAGGTAGAGAGAGGGGGAGAGGGAGAGGGAGGGAAGTGGTATGAGGGCTGTGATCAAGCAACTTAGAGGAAAAGGGATTTGATGGAATAGGGAATGAGGAAGGGAGGGAGAGAATAAGGGAGAAAGGGAGGAGAACGGTGAATGACGAAGATAAAAAAGGCAGAATAGGGTGAAGGAGAAGTTGCAGAACAGGAGATAAGACGGATAAAAGGGGAAAAGAGGAAAATAAATGAGTTGGGAGACAGAAGGAGAGAGGAAATAAACAAAGAAATAAAAGGGTGATAAAGGAAGGAGGAGTATTAAAGAGAATAAAAAATAAAGAGAATGATGTAACTGATATACACAGCTGGGATTGGAGATGAAGGCGAGGAAGGAGAGAATCAGAAGAAGAGAAGAACGAGTATTAATTCTTATGTTAATTCATTAAAATCAGAAAACTTACATAAAAGGATTTTCATGAAACCTATTCAGATAATATTAAGCAATATTTCCCGGTATAATATTGTGGTACACAGGATGTATATCTCACAAAAACCTTACAATGTATATATATATATATATATATATATATATATATATATATATATATATATATATATATATATATATATATATATATATATATATATATATATATATCCTTATAAAGCAATGTTTGCATACAAGGGCTGACACGAATTGTATTTTCAGTTAAATAGATACACATCTGTATGTTGTCTTCAGCCCTCAGCACATGTCCATACAGGGTGAAGAATAATGTAAAAGCTTAGTCTGAATGGTTGCATCTTGGGCCCCTTAACATTCCTCTGCGTCAGTTGAGAAATCCTCTCATGGAGATGGTCATGCCATATCAGACAACCACTAAATCCTTCGTTCACTGAATGTGTTATTAAGATATGCTCGAAATGGGAGGGCATGCACTGGAGTGCCCTGTGTAACTTCTTCCTGTTTAATGCTGGTGATTCGAGATTTTCCTCTCACGATGTTGTGGAACGGCCCACGTTTGAAGCCTGTTTAGATGCTTCAGGAGATCAACTGTTGCTTAAATTGATCTGTGGAAACAGGTGCTCACCTTACGACATGTGAGACAGATGGTCACCTCACGATATGTGAGGCAGGTGCCTACGTCATAAGATGAGGCAAGTGCAGTCCGTATCTGGACATGAGTGGAGTACTTACCGTGTTATGAGGTGAATGATACCCCACATCAAGCCATGAGGCGGGGGACTCCTTAATCTTGTTAATCGGAGTTCTCCTTGAACCCAAAATAAGTATACCAAATTGTGCTTTTTCAATACATTGCACACATCACATAAAACGAGGTTTCGCGGTGATTCTCGAGATGGAAGAGCGTTGAAGAGAGTCTTACCCGATTTATTACTGCATAAGGTCATACATACCTTCAGTCCAAAATACTCATTGTCACTTTTTTCGAAATGTTGAACGAGAGATGTGTTATTTCAAAGAACGCTGAAGCACTGATTATTCTAGCGACACTGAAGTGGATTTGACCGTTAATTAACCATCAACTGGCCACTGCTACATGTCACTATGCCTTACAGGTATCACAGCTGACCTGGTGTGTGTGTGTGTGTGTGTGTGTGTGTATGTGTGTGTGTGTGTGTGTGTGTGTATGTGTGTGTATTTCAAGCGGTCCACACACACCCTCTCACCTGGCTAAGCAACCCACACACACGTCCCCTTTCTTACACCCCCTTCACACTCCCTCCTAGATACTAATACGATTTCTACTACTAATAATTCTGCTCATGCAATGTTTTGTGACTGTTATTGATATCATTCCTATTCTAACGAGGGAGAAGAGAGAGAGGAACATATTAGAGTGACAAAGAAGCCCTTGAAGGAATGTATTCGAGAGAGAAGGAAGACTTTGAAGTAAATAATGATGAAGAAGATCTTGTCGGAGATGGAAGAACATTTGTATGTAAGATGGAGTAAGATTGGATGCTGTTAGTCAAATTAGATTAGACGTGAGAGAAAGCATGTTAGCCCCTGTTAGTCTAGGGGTTTATTCCCTCTGCTAATATCATTCATCTGATGATATTGTCTGAAGTCGTCTGATGTTCTGTTGGATAGGCATGTAATGGCTACTTTTTGCTACGAGACAATAGATAAGAACTGGTTCAGGCTATAAATGTTAACTTGAGGTCTTAGGCCATTACCAAGAGTGTGGTGAAGTAACGTCAGTGTGAGAACGAGCGACACTAACGAGGGGAATAATAAGGGGAACAATGGGATTCAACAACGAGGCGTTGAACAATGCAAGGCTGCTCCTATTTGTGTTCGAGTTAATTGTGACTGCTTATCTAGGTCCTCTTGACACGTTCTTGTGTCTTCGTCTGAACACATTTCTCTCTCTGGGGTTTAATGCCTTTAACTATATTTGTGTGCATAGCGTATAGGAGGAGAGAGCCCTACGGTACTCTATTTAAGAGCTTTGTCCTTTCTAATTTCTTTCCGGTAACACCAAAGTGAGACAAGGGAACTTATTGCCATCTTCAGTCCCTTTCTCAGTGCCTTTCTTTTCTCTTTCCGATTCCTATTTTCTTTCCCGTTCCTTATCCCATTGTATTTTTTAATCTCTCAATACTTATCGTCCGATTATAATTATATTTTCAGTATCCAAACTTTCATCCTTCTGTTCTTCAATCTTCTTTCTCTATATCTCTTACCTTCCCTCTTTCCATTACTTTTGTATATATTTATATTTCTTCAGTTCCCTGCTAGTTCCTTTATCATTACTTCCCATCATCACCTTTTACTTCGCTTCTCTCCTCACCCAGTCATTCCTCATACACGCATTGTTTCCTCACCTTCTTCCATTCCACTGTCTGAGAAGGTCTTGCAAGCTCGCTCGCCAGAGAATTTGGAAATAGATTCAACTTATGTGTCGTCGCTGAAGCTTCAATTGACCGCTGTCCACAAGGGAGAATAGCTTGATTTAATTTCTGATGCGCAGAGAGAGAGCGAGAGACATGATTACAATGTACAAGATGCCAAAGGTGCCCCTGATGAAACATGAAAAGTTTTCATATTTTTTATACAGGTGAAAGCGAGAGACGCAATAAAGACTTAGGGATGAATGAAAGCCTTTTCTTAGCATATTTACAGTGAATAAATGGAATGAGTGAGAAGAGAACCTGGTCAAGAATATAATATAAATAGATTTATATGTAGATATGTTACAAACGTATTGGGTCGGGCGTTGTTGCATTAGATAGATAGCTGTAGAGAACATACGAACAAAGGTAACTGCAGAAGGCCTTTTGGCCCATACGAGACAGCTCCTATCCACTCAAAGGCGGGGACCAAGAGCAGACGCCCAGTACAGCAGGCACAGCTAGGTGAGTACTCTCACACAAACACCTGGGAAATGAGTGGAGTGTAATTAGGTGTGGCAGGAGCAGTAATTATCCTGTCGTGAGTGTGGCAGGTTGATCCCACACCACACTACCACACCTGACTCTCGTCATCCACCTGTACCACGCCACACCACATGTACCACATGTGACTCCGGTTTACAACCTGCACAATCATCTATTCGTGATCGTGATCCTCGGGACTTGTGATCCTGTGGTCCTGGGTTCGATCCCAGGCACCGGCGAGAAACAATGGGCAGAGTTTCTTTCACTCTATGCCCCTGTTACCTAGCAGTAAAATAGGTACCTGGGTGTTAGTCAGCTGTCACGGGCTGCTTCCTGGGGGTGGAACCCTGGTCGAGGACCGGGCTGCGGGAACACTAAAGCCCCGAAATCATCTCAAGATAACCTCAAGATAACCCATCTCGTAGGCAAGGAGACATCCATCAGGATTTGAACACACGTGACTCTGGATTTATAATTATATTTTTTTTTTACATATCTCAATGTTCCAATCGAATACATATTATATGTAAAAAAATCATACAATTTACGTACATTTATCAGCAGCAACGCAGAATTTATCATAAAAACAAAACACAAATTAATATTATGATGAGACATTTGAAACTATTACTTATATACGTAAATCAAAACTTTTAAAGACGGAAAACTGGATGAAAAAGCCATCTAGTGGTCGTTTTATTAACCATTTTTTTTTACCTGTTGGGAGGGGGAAAGGAATGGGGGGGAGAAGGGGGGCATGGATGGGAGGGAGGGAGGGAGTTGTGGAATGGTATTCGTCCGTGGGGAACTATGCTAAACTGGATTCACTATTACATACAGAAATCCCTATAGCGTGATGCATCAAATGAACAAATCCACGTTCATTTGGATTAAGGCAGCGTCTGGGATCCTCTCGGACGCAGGTTCGAACCCTCGTCACGGCCCTTGTGGATTTGTTCATATCAGTGGTTACACTATATTTGTGGTGTTGGACGTTTCAGGCCTATCAACCCCGAGGGACAATTAAGACCACCACAATAACTTGCAAGCAATCCAGCAAGATTATTTTGGTCCTGAATATATATTTTTCACGACCGAAGTCAACTTTCCGTTTATACACACTGGCTGGAAAAGTAGAACTCGCAGTAATTGGGGCTTCGACCGTAGAAGTCAACTTAACTTAGCTAGAATAGAAGTGAAAGTAACGTTGCTGGAAGTAAAAGTCATTGTAACGTGGCTACAACGGATGATGATATCAATATAACGTAACTACAACAGTAGAATTTAAAGAACCGTGACTGTAACACTAGAAGTCAAAGTATCGTGGCTGCAACAGTAGAAGTCATAGTAACCTGACTCGATTTCTTTAATACCAGTCAACTAGAATTATGATAGCAGCATTGATACTATTATTATATTTGAGAAAATTAGAGGTGAACTGCATATATTATATTATAGTGAGCTGCATATTATATATATATATATATATATATATATATATATATATATATATATATATATATATATATATATATATATATATATATATATATATATATGGCTTATATACTTATGTACTTTTGTTCATTTCTGATTTATACCTAATATTTTATAGAAATTTGTTCCACTTCCTAATAAAGTTAATAATACTGTGTATTGTACACTAGGCTTGAGACTCTTGATTATCATAATTATCTTATATTATAATTATAACTCTCTTGTCATCATAAGTATTGTGCTGTGTAGTGTGATTTATGTTGGCATTGTTAGGTCGTTATAATGTTCTATTGCTTCCTGTTGTTCCTTGACGCCGCTGAGATATGACGCTGGTGGTAGTGGTGGTGGTAGTGGTGGTGGTAGTGGTGGTGGTAGTGGTGGTAGTGGTGGTGGTAGTGGTGGTAGTGGTGGTAGTGGTGGTGGTAGTGGTGGTAGTGGTGGTGGTAGTGGTGGTGGTGGTAGTGGTGGTACTGGTGGTGGTAGTGGTGATACTGGTGGTGGTAGTGGTGATACTGGTGGTGGTAGTGGTGGTACTGGTGGTGGTAGTGGTGATACTGGTGGTGGTAGTGGTGATACTGGTGGTGGTAGTGGTGATACTGGTGGTGGTAGTGGTGATACTGGTGGTGGTAGTGGTGGTGGTAGTGGTGTTACTGGTATTGGTAGTGGTTGTTATGATGCTTTGAATAAAAGTTATGGCTCAGTTATGGGTCATATATATTAACTGGGTCATAATAGATGGTGGGAATGGGGGAATGGTTCTTACCTATCAGTTATCTATCAGTGATTAAGAGAAAGAGCAAAGCATACCCATTTCTCCCCGCCTATTAGCCTTATTGTATCTGTTTCGTTTTCATATACCTATTCTGACGTTACAATTCTTTGCCTTAAAGTTTAGGATGGAGGTGGCTTCCACAACTCCTTCTTTTAGTGAATTCCACTTGTTGACCAGCAATATGAGGAAATACTCAGGATATGAGTGTTTCCTCATATTTCCCTCTCGACTCATTTGCGCTTTCACTCGTGTACTCTCCTGCTACTCCTCTCACTCTGAAGATACCATCCTTGTACACCTTGTCATTTCTTCTCAGTGTCTTGTATGAAATACCTCTCAACTCCGAGACCTGTCTGATGGTATACTTGTGCAGACGAGGAGTCACAATAACGTGGCTGAAATATGTTGACCAAACCACACACTAGAAAGTAAAGGGACGACAATGTTTCGCTCCATCCTGGACCATTCTCAAGTCGATTGATCCACAATCGACTTGAGAATGGTCTAGGACGGACCGAAACCTCGTCGTCCCTTCACTTTCTAGTGATGGTATACTTGTTAGTTCCGGAACCAGTCAGTCTATCACCCTAGGGACCAATATATTACTATATAACAAAACATTCCTTATCTTCGTTCTGCACGACAGTATTTTCTATATCAAAACAGTAATTAAACCATATTTCATGTCTCGTTCCTAATCTCCCTTTGTTTATGCAGATAAACATGATAAAGGTTTAGGAAGACTGTATTTGTTGAAGGAGTTTGGGTTGTATAGGTTCTTATAGATCACGTTTACCCTCTCCTGTTCCGCTGTTTCATGAAAAATCCAGCAGGTTAGGATAATTGTGAAATTATTGTGTTTTGAGCATGTCTGTATAATGTTCAGGTCTGTGTATTGTGTCATGTTCAGGTCTGTGTATTGTGTCATGTTCAGGTCTGTGTATTGTGTCATGTTCAGGTCTGTGTATTGTGTCATGTTCAGGTCTGTGTATTGTGTCATGTTCAGGTCTGTGTATTGTGTCATGTTCAGGTCTGTGTATTGTGTCATGTTCAGGTCTGTGTATTGTGTCATGTTCAGGTCTGTGTATTGTGTCATGTTCAGGTCTGTGTATTGTGTCATGTTCAGGTCTGTGTATTGTGTCATGTTCAGGTCTGTGTATTGTGTCATGTTCAGGTCTGTGTATTGTGTCATGTTCAGGTCTGTGTATTGTGTCATGTTCAGGTCTGTGTATTGTGTCATGTTCAGGTCTGTGTATTGTGTCATGTTCAGGTCTGTGTATTGTGTCATGTTCAGGTCTGTGTATTGTGTCATGTTCAGGTCTGTGTATTGTCTCTGACCAGGTAAGTGTGGTAGCTATTGTTTCTAAGGCAATAGCTAGGGAAACATAATACATATATGCGTCTTTGACTTAGAGCAGGTCTATGCGAGGCTTGTCTGTGCACACACCCATTCAGTCCAACCACTTGGGCTGGACGGTAGAGTGACGGTCTCGCTTCATGCAGGTCGGCGTTCAATCCCGGACCGTCCAAGTGGTTGAGCACCATTCCTCCTAACCCCTTTCCAAGTGCTATATAATCTAATGGCTTGGTGCTTACCCCCCTTATAATTCCCCTCACACCCATTCAGTGCCTGGCAGAGATATAATTATAAAATCTATAATCTCTCGACTCCTGTAATTTTGTTGTCTGTGGAACACTTAAGTAGGCCTACAGTTTTTTTTTTAATTCTGACAATGCGTAGACACTGTTATTCTGTTTCGTGATCTTAAATACCCTTAGAGAAGGCATACACATGATTAAATCACTCGCTAAAATATCCTCCACGCTAAAATTACACCTTCGCTAAAAATATACCCTCCCTAAAATTAAACGCACTAGAGAATTTCATTAAGTTCAGTTGCACTTAAATGCTACAGCACATTACAATAAGATTCTAAGTGTTATCGTAAGTAACGCTGTTTGTAATTTCCTTAAATGAGAGACGCAAGTTTATTGTCATGACTGCTGTTTTTTTTTATTCAATAGATATTTTTTTGGTCCATGAATTGTTAAAATGGATAATATATTATTTTGGAAAGTGGAGTCATAGACAGCCTTTGTGAGAGAGGTTTATACCCTGTTTTTAGTAGCAGTTAAATTTATTCATTCCTCTGTAGAGAAAGTTAACTTGTTATTTATGTTTTCCCGTTATTAAAGATAACTGCCAATTGCCTGTCCGTTAATGTCTTTTAATTTCTCATTAATGCCAACTTTATCCGTGGTAAATGTCGGCTGAATATTTCTGGGACACAATTATAGGCTATGTAGGTTCTGTCTCTCTCTCTCTCTCTCTGTCTCTCTCTCTCTGTCTCTCTTTCTCTTGTCGGAAAATCCGACAGCAATAAATATATCATACAGACAAATAATTGCTGCTGTATTACCAACAAGTTACCCATTGAAAACGTGACTTGTAGTGGAGTTGCCGTCTATGGAAAGCGGGATATCATCACCACATACTATTGTATTCTCCACCTATTATGGTGGGAATTGTTCTTAAATACATTAGTCTTTGGACTTTGCCATCATAAAAACATCTCATATAAATTAACTTAATTATCAATATTGGAGTGGAGTAAATGTGACCCTTCTGTCACTTTCTGGAATCTGGACAGTGTAAGCTAGGCGTCAGAGTGAGGGAGGAGGGCAGCCATTGTTGATACTAGACCAGAGGCACACGGGAGCAAATACGGCTCCTGTTAATTTTACTTGGACGTAGTGTTATGGAAACCAAAGGTGTACCATTTTCAACACGCTGTCAACAAATTCAAGTTAAGTGTTCTTTCCGAAACCCGTTTATTTTCATTTATGGCCATTAATGTCATTATATAGGGTGATCCGTTTAGAGCACGTGGTAGCCTCAAACTAAAGGTAATTAAGCCAGGTCTTCATGTTCCATGTATAGTGTTTTCTCTGATATAGCTTGTCATATATAGAATCTGGCTTTACAGCTAGCGCCCTTTTGACAGGTCAAGACGAGGAAGCAAGGCTTTGTACATCAGTTACCTGGGTGATGAAAGCTACCTCAAAGAGGATAATTTGGTGTCTACACCCTAGTTATACCTGGTGGACTAACCTGCTGTACTATAAGATAAGGAACCTTTTCAATGTATGTAGTTAATACTGTAGTTTGATTGGCTGCATATATATTAATTTAATAAACCCCCCCTAATGTGTAGAGGATCGATTTGTGAGATTATGAGATTATTGCAGAAATACAGTCCACTTATCATTATACAAATTGCTATCGAAGTATAAAAATTAACGTAAATATAAATTCATATAAATTAAATAAATATAAATCTCACAGGTCGGTACCCACATCTCTCTCTCTGTCTCTCTTTCTCTCTCTCTGTCTCTCTCTCTCTCTCTCTCTCTCTCTCTCTCTCTCTCTCTCTCTCTCTCTCTCTCTCTCTCTCTCTCTCTCTCTCTCTCTCTCTGTCTCTCTCTGTCTCTGTCTTTCTCTGTCTTTCTCTCTCTCTCTCTCTCTCTCTCTCTCTCTCTCTCTCTCTCTCTCTCTCTCTCTCTCTCTCTCTCTCTCTCTCTCTCTCTCTCTCTCACTCTCTCTGTCTCTGTCTCTCTCTCTCTCTCTCTCTCTCTCTCTCTCTCTCTCTCTCTCTCTCTCTCTCTCTCTCTCTCTCTCTCTCTCTCTTTCTCTATCTTTGTCTCCCTCTCTCTCTCTCTCTGCTATTGATTTTTTTCCATATATGGTCCTCCCCCTGTGCAAAATCAATATATAATTTCATTATACTGACCTCGACTCCTAGCAGCACCAATTATACCAATTGGTGTAAATCACGTCGAGAATATTTGAGACCCCAGAGTTAAGTCTATAATCGCAGCACCTTTCTTTGCTAATTTTACTCTCTGAGTCAACAACACAAAAGACTGATAATTGCACAAGTGCTTTAAGAATGATTAATTTCAATTTTTTTTTTTTAGGGTGGTATCTGTAATTATTTATCTGTTGTCTGTTTATCTGTTGACACAAAGGGCTTGGATATGAGTGACCAACCTGGGATAAATGGAAAATTTCTGGATTATCTTGAAAGTTATCCAATGAGGGCCTTTCCCCAATAAGTAACTCGTCCACTCATGTGATATACATGTTGAAATTTAGTTGTAAATGCCCTTTTGAAAATCCTCAGCTGTAAATGCCATGTTGCAAATGCCATGCTGTAAATGCCACGTTGTAAATACTATGTTGTATATACAGGGGGGTACCACCTCTGGTGCAATTATAGAGACCCACAGCCTCAGAGAAGGGAACACAGAGCATTCAGGGAAAAACTTGCCATTTAACTCTGAATACGTAAGAGTGTTCGCTTCTCCTACCACCCCCCTTTTTTTATGGTGTACACTTTATTATGCAAGGTTATACAGTTACATATCTGATTTTATACAAAAAATTAACATTAAGAGGACACAAAAAGTTCGCTTCCTAGAGGCTGTAGATTTCATCGAACTCCTCCGACGCCGGGCAGAAACCGAGGATGCATTGAGCATTTCCCCTCTGGATCGCGACACGTCCTTGTCTAATTCCCGGACACCTATTTACTGTTAGGTGAACAGCGGTATTAGGGGAAAGAAAACGCACTCCAACTATTTCTGTTCCACCCAGGAATAGAACCCAGGATTCCCCCCCATTGTGAATCGAGGAACGAAGCCAACTGAGCTAGGAAAACCTATTGGGGCTTACATCATATTGACAAATTTCAATTCTTGTGCAGTGAAGAAAATATACAATATATTAAACATACAACATTACTGAATATACAATACAATACAACTGAATATACAACATTAAAGGCTGGCAACCAATGCGCATAGTTACCACAACATGTCAAGCAACATATTACAGCATAACTATTTAATGGGCGCGAATATGTTGTTTCCCCAGTTACCGAGAACTTTATAACTACCTAGTCAAACCAGTTATGCCTAGGTACTCCCCTAGTTGTGCTTGCGGGGTGTTGAGCTTTGGCTCTTTGGTCCCGCCTCTAAACCGTCACTCTACTGGTTGTGTGTATGTGTGTACTCACCTAGTTGTACTCACCTAGTTGTGCTTGCGGGGGTTGAGCTCTGGCTCTTTGGTCCCGCCTCTCAACTGTCAATCAACAGGTGTACAGGTTCCTGAGCCTATTGGGCTCTATAACTGTGTGTGTAACACGCTCTGTCCTGCTTCAGACAACTGTACCTAAAAGTTCACATATATATCTTACAACAATAAAATAACTAAATCATTATGAAAACATGTAACCATGAATACATATATATATATATATATATATATATATATATATATATATATATATATATATATATATATATATATATTACGAGCAGCATTATTAATACTACAACTACTAACAACAGCCGCAATAAAATAGGATAAAATACACGGATATCCAGAAAAAACTGTATATACAACGAGCCTGCAGTAAGTGAATATTCATATCAGCTTTATATAATACATTTACAAGCTGCTCAACGCTGTTGCACCGCTGGCAGAGAGAATATTAAATGGCCGCCCCCAAGAGCAACGTTGTAAACAAAGGCGATGTTAATGGCGGCTACACTGTGATTATCCAGACCCAATAGTGTTATAAACAACACAACTCGCTCAGGTTACTCCTTTAATGCAATTTTGATAACGAATCGTTCGCCTGGCAGCGAGGTTTTGTTGTTGTTTGGTGCCGGAGTAGGTCGGAGGGTGTCGTACACGGGGCCCAAGTTCGAACAGTAGGAAGCGCGCGCATTTTTACCTGCGAGGGATGATGCACGGTGCTTCCTAACTGCTGCTGACCGTTAATGGCCTGCGCCGCGGTTTTAATTGGTCGTATTTCAGCAGACAATAATCATTTGTGTCTGTCTCCCCGCGAGACGCCTCGGACCCGCGGCACAGGAAGATAAACAAGGGAAGTTGAACATGCGTGACGGATACCCCTACTGCCACTATTCCTTCCCCTCCCCATTCCCCACCCTCCCCCATTCTCCCCCTCCCCATTCTCCCCCTCCCCTCCCCTCCCCATCATTCGCACGCACAAAAAAGTTATTATTATTTACGCTCTAGGGAGAGAGAAAAAAAAAGAGGCGGAGAGGACCTTCAGTGAGACTGATATATGGCGGAGTTTTATCATATTCCCGGCAGTTACGAGGGCATATAACTCATTCTATCAATTCCCTGGACGTATATGGGTGCTTGGGCGAGGGGGGGTAATACTTCTTGTAGCATTGTGGTGTGTGATGCCTTAATGGTGGTGGTGGGGAGGGTGGTGAGGTGGTTGTAGTGTGGTGGTGGGTGTTGTAGTGTGGTGGTGATTGTAGTGTGGTGGTGGTGGTTGTAGTGTGGTGGTTGTGGTTGTAGTGTGGTGGTGGTGGTTGTAGTGTGGTGGTGGTGGTTGTAGTGTGGTGGTGGTGGTGGTGGTGGGATGGTTGTAGTGGGGTTGTGATTGGGGGTTGATGAGATGGTGATGGTGAGGTGGTGGGAGATGTGGTGCTATAGATGTGTTTGTTGTAGAGGTGCAGGGGGATTGTAGTGATGATTATGGTGCTGGGGGATGGTAGTATAGTGATTATGGTATAGTAGTGGTGGTAGTATGAGTGGAAGGGGTGATAATATATGCCAAGATGACAATAGTGTTGGTGGTAGTAGTGGTGATGGTAGTAGTATTAGCGATTGTGATGCTAGTAGTGGTAGTAGTGGTGATGGTGGTAGTATTACCGATAGTGACACTAGGGGTAGTAGTGGTGATTTTGCTAGTAGTGTGTTAAACTGCCAGTAGTGTAATTGGCAGCACTGATACTAGTGGTGTCAGTGGTAGTAGTGGTAGTGGTGGTGGTGGTGGTACAGGAGGCGTGAACTCTAACCACTTAAGAAAGTAGTTTTCCTTGAACTGTCTTGGGCTTTCACATTGGTATTTATACCTTGAACTATTGAGAAGGTGATCTTTATGTTGCTTTATAAAAAAAGATTCTATTTACAATAGACCAATTACCATTTACTAATGACCTATTACTATTTCCTTTAAACCTATTACTATTATATTTAGATCTATTACTATTTAGTATAGACTTATTGCTATTTTCCTATAGACCTGTCACTATTTCTTATCATTGTTCCAATAAGCCTATTACTATTTCTTATAGATCTATTACTATCTACTATAGACTTATCACTATTTACCATTGACTTATTATGAGAATATATGAATATATGCAGTTAGATAATATGAAGTTATATACATATACGAATTGGAATATATTATATACCAAACATATGTAGGTATATTTGATACTAAATATATAAAAATTATATATGTAAACGTATCTTTGCTACCTACACATGTACAGGTAAAGTAAATATAATGTTCGAGAGTCCTGGTATGTGTACAATATACATAAACAGATATACATACTAGCAAGTCCATTCAAGTACAGAACATGTATCGAAGTGCAGGTAGGCCTTGATAAGTACAGGTATATTAATGAAGCAAGACCTAATCATATACAGGGATGTTGATACAGGCTGATCTATCCATATATAGACATGTAAATATATATATATATATATATATATATATATATATATATATATATATATATATATATATATATATATATATATATATATATATATATATATATATATATATATATATATATATATATATATATATATATATATATATATATATATATATATATATATATATATATATATATATACATATATATATATATATATATATATAGTGTGTACACTTATACTGTATACAGTATATATAGTATATACACACTCTGCACATTCTTTGGCAATACCGTATTGTTAAATCGTTAGAATTTTTAGGAAGAGAAAATACACACAATACCAAATAGAAAACGAGGTGAAGAAGTCGGGTCAGAAAAGGTCTGACCCG
>NC_091243.1:14321366-14371366 GCF_040958095.1 Procambarus clarkii | reverse complement strand
CTCTCACGCAACAAAGGTTTACGAACGAGAAGATTACACACGTGATGCTGCGACACGAAGGACTCCCGCATCTGAGAGAGAGAGAGAGAGAGAGAGAGAGAGAGAGAGAGAGAGAGAGAGAGAGAGAGAGAGAGAGAGAGAGAGAGAGAGAGAGAGAGAGATATTATTATTATTAACATCTTTATTGACAAAATTAATTACAATTTTGCCTAATCTGAGGATTTTGATAGTCTTATTAAATTGAGGATAATGCTAGTATTCACTGTCACGCAGGACAGAGGGTCATACATAAGACAATAGGTCTAAACTCTAGGCTGAAGCACATATATATCATGGTTACAATCAATGTTTTAATGTGTGGATATGTGAAAACAACTTTCTATTGTGCACTGCCACACAAGGGCAGGGATGGGTTCATAAGTGATACAGCTTAGAATATAAATAAAAATTGTTCTTCATTCTTTAAAATGGACAAGCAAATTTTGGGTAAATTGTTAGGATGTCGTCCAGAACACCTGAGTCAATAAAATAGTTACGCAGTTGGTGGTACAATAGGCCAGGAGGTCTAAAGTCCTTTACGGTTTCACATTCATCAATATAGTGTTCTAGTGAATGCATTAAAGGTTTATCACAGAGTTTACAATCTGAATATTCTGGTAGTGGCTCAGCCTCACTAACCTGCCAGATGTGTCTATAGCCAAGGCGAATTCGCGCAATGACTACATCACATTGCCTGGTCCGATTACTGTGCTGACCATACAAATACCTATTATTACAGAACTTGTCATAACTTTTAATACTGCAGCTTTCAGGTCTCTGTGCATTTCTTAGTTCTTCTAAATCTGAATTAATTTCTTTAATTTGTATGTTTCTAATAACTGCATTCATAATCAATGTTTTCTTTCCTGCAAGCCTCATTGGCCAATTGATCTACAAAGTCATGTTTTTCAACTCCAACATGGGATGGGATCCACACAAATTTTAAAAGTAAAAGGTAAGGTAAAAGTAGGAGAGGAGCAGAGACAGAAGAGTAGGGGAGGCACCCGATCTCTCTCTCTCTCTCTCTCTCTCTCTCTCTCTCTCTCTCTCTCTCTCTCTCTCTCTCTCTCTCTCTCTTTCTCTCTCTCTCTCTCTCTCTCTCTCTCTCTCTCTCTCTCTCTCTCTCTCTCTCTCTCTCTCTCTCTCTCTCTCTCTCTCTCTCTCTCTCTCTCTCTCTCTCTCCCTCTCAACGATGAACGAGGGGAACAACGAGGGGAAAGAGTACAACTGGTTCAGTCTCACGAATTTCATTTAAGCACTTTTCCTAAGTATTCTGCTTCTCTTCCTCGTTATAACACTTTTCGCTCACCTGCATCTTATCGTTCCTATCTTTACCTCCTCCTTCTATCCTTTCTATGTTCTTCCCCTTTATCGCACCTCTCCTCATTTCGTCTTGTCGTTTTAACTTTATTTTTGGTTTCGATGTATTTCTCTTCCTTAATTTTCCTCTTTGAGGCCGAAGGTTTGACACACACAACCCGAGGTAGAACTCCCTTACCTAGTAAATTCACCCTCTCACCCTATATATAAAATTCTTTATATAATGTCAAACCACGAAGGAAGGATTAAGACAGGAATTTCTTTTAGTAATTTCGTATTTAATAATACATCTTCAGAGAGATGGATGTACCGTTCAAGGGGGTGTGGATATATAGGCAGGAAAGAGGTGGGATTGGGGTGAGGTACAATGTCTATAATGGGATAATGGTATATTAATAAGGTATTAGTGAGATCAATGTGTATCAATGATCCAACTTAATTCGCCATTTAGCTGATCAATCCAAAATGGATCTAAATTATACAAACCACTGTTAATGTTGAAATTACATGATTTTGTAAGCTGTATTAAAGCAGATTCAATAATGTTCCTATTGAAATTGCCCCTTACAATTCGTTATTGAACAAGCCATCTCACAATCAATTTGGTGAGAACTTTCTAACAAATGAACAAACAAAGCATTAGACAATTAATCCTGTCTTACAGAGTATTTATGTTGCGAAATTCTAAATTTAAAATCTTTGAATGTTTGCCTAATATAGAACCTATTACAGTCTTTACAAAATATTTTGTAAACAAGGAGTATAATTCCCCATCTTGTATACATTTCACCCGCATTTTGTTAGTGATAGTGATAATTTTGGCAATTATTTTTGTATGGAAGAGATTGTATGGCATTTAGTGATGATGGCTGTTGTGATGGTGAAGATAATGGTTGTGGTGGTGGTATTGGTGATGATATTGGTAAGGGGTAAGGGAGGAGAAGGATAGGTTGGGGGTGGGGGTAGGTAGGCAGGTAAGCAGGCAGGCACACAGGCAGGCAGGCAGGCAGGCAGGCAGGCAGGTAGGCAGGCAGGCAGCCAGACAAGAGGAACATCATCCCTTCTTCTTTTCTAACCACTGGAATTACATCTGCAAACATTACCAACCTCAGTGGTGGGACACTCAATGAATACCAAGGGAGACTACTACGGGCAACGTATACTTCTCACCCATTCTACTACCCCCAAGACTCATCCTACTCACTTCAGATTTTATTCAGGCCTTCCTCCTTCTCCTCTTCCTCCTCCTTCCATATTCTTAGGTATCGTCTTCCTGCTGTTCAAGAAAATTTCGAATTTTAAGTGTTAATCTGAGAAGCTGTGTAGACATAGTTTCGATACGTTCCGTTCTGGTGGTAGTGGTGATGGTAGTGATGGTGAGGGGTGGTGATGGTGGTTGTAGGAGTACTGGTAGTGATGATGGGAGGGGGGGGGGTTGATGCTGATGATTTTGGTACACATCTTCCGTGTATTTGTTGGTGTTTGCTTCCTGGCCATAAATATACGGTAATGTGTTTATCCTGTTTTGCACGTCCGATATGTTCCCCCTTCCCTTCTCCCATCCCATTCCTAGCCACCCATTCCCTCATCCCCCCATTCCACCCTCGCGGGTACGCATACAGTACTCAGCTTTTCACCAAATAAAACACAATAATGAAATCTTATGACACTTTTCATTTCAGGATAATACATTTGTGATCATCATTACCACCCAATGCCTCCCTTACTTGCCGAGAGCCTCAATAAAACTTTCCGAATCATTATTAATGCAGCATAATAAATCTTTCTTTGTTCTGTAGTCACTCAAACTGAATGAACCTCACCTGAACTCCTAGCACAGTAAGTTTATTCTAATCAATACCACACAAAAAAACTTTACTAAATAAAACCACTAACATAAAATCCTTGAAATAAATTCGTACGAGATTAATGCCCTGCTGAACGTGCTTTAAAGTTCGTCTTAAAAAAAAAGATAGACAAAATAGCAGGAATTTCAAGCATGCATATAAATCTTCAATTCTTGAGACTTTTAATCAACTCTGCTTTTTTTTTTTAATCAAGAGTGTTCCCTTCACGGTTGTTCCAACAGGCTTTTCATCCAACTCCCAAGCATACATATGCTGATCTTGGCTAGGGGAGAGGGAAGGAAAGGGGAAGATGAGTGGGGTGGAGCGGATGAGGGAGATGGAGAAGATGAAAAGGGAAGGAGAAAGCTGGAAGGAGAAGATGGAGCAGGCTGTAAGGCCAGGTCTCCGGGGTTGATAAGGAGAGTATAAGAGAAACTCATTATTGGACCTCAGCTGACAGCCACAAATTGAGGTCTTCTATCGCAGCATCTGGGATTATACACGCATGACAAAAGCCACATATACATGTACATACTCAAGTGTGCTCTCTCTCTCTCTCTCTCTCTCTCTCTCTCTCTCTCTCTCTCTCTCTCTTTCTCTCTCTCTCTCTCTCTCTCTCTCTCTCTCTCTCTCTCTCTCTCTCTCTCTCTCTCTCTCTCTCTCTCTCTCTCTCTCTCTCTCTCTCTCTCTCTGTCTCTCTCTCTCTCCCTCTCTCTCTCCGGCACCGCCGTGTTGAGTCACTGTTAGGTTAATGTCTTTTGTGATTTTCTTGGTGATAAGTGATACAGTGACGTGGTGAAGATAGCGGACGGTGGTGGAGTAGAGGAGCACTGCAGTCACTGCTCTGGGTCACGTGCCAAATATGGCCAAGAGCGCGTAGAGGAGCAGGGGGAGAATTAAAGGAAGAGCGAAGTGGTGCTTGAAAAGGAGACAGCTAAGTGGTTCAAGAGGAGTGGATAGATGATGACAAAGTAACATGTTAACAAGTTGTCCATGTTTCCTCTTCACATGTCAGGCTGCGAGCAGCCGCGTCTAACAGCCTGGTTGATCAGTCCAGCAACCAGGAGGCCTGGTCGACGACCGGGCCGCGGGGACACTAAGCCCCGGAAGCACCTCAAGGTAACATATCTTATTTTTTTGCGCTCACCCTTCTTCTTCCTATTCTTCTTCCCTCTCTCTTCATTCCCTCAGTGCTCACACCTGTCCATTCCCCTCGAACCCTCAATATCCATGAGGTAACCTCCATTACTTCCTTTCTCCTACTTTTCCTCAATCCCTCCCATTCCCTATTCTGTTGCCAGCTCCATACCCCCGACTTTGCCCTCCTTTTCTTTCTACTAACTTCCACTTTCTGCATTGCAAGGAACAAAAAAGTTCATGGGGGACTTGAACAAGTTCCTGCAAGATATATCGGAGCAGCCGAGATGCAATAGAGAATCTTCGGTCCGTTTCAAGCAGCAAATTTTCCACCTCTAACTTCCACCATTTTCCACCTCTAACTTCCACCATTTTCCACCTCTTTAAATTCCACCTCTTTTCCTCTTTAAATTTTCCACCTCTATTTACCAGAACTCTCAAAACAGGCTACAGGTAACTATAAGACCCAAACCTCCCCACTTCATATCTCGTTCCTTCCCTCCTCTACCGTGGAAGACAGGAGGACCCGCGGGTATCGTAGCCAGTCTGTGTGACTTTACGATAGCCATAAACGTCGTGGTCCTCACATACACACTACCCGCAAATAATACACAAATTGCCTTGCTGAAATTACGGCCTTGTTCCTTTGGGGAGGGGGGAGGGGGGAGGGGGGGAGTGGTTGGGGGTGGGTTGTTGTTGGGGGTGTGGAGGAGGAGGAAGAGAAGGAGGAGGAAGAGAAGGAGGAGGTGGAGGAGTGTGTGTGTGTACTTACCTAGTTGTGCTTGCGGGGGTTGAGCTCTGGCTCTTTGAGTGTGTGTGTAAATCACGAAAATTAACACGTGATGAAAAATGTGACAGTGTCAGACCACGGAGGAAGAATTGAAACAGGAATTTCCTTAAGTACTTTCGTATATTAATACATCTTCAGAAGGAATGAAGGATACCTTCTGAAGATGTAATAATATACGAAAGTAGTACTTAAGGAAATTCCTGTTTCAGTTCTTCCTCCATGGACTGACACTGAGATATATATATATATATATATATATATATATATATATATATATATATATATATATATATATATATATATATATATATATATATATATATATATAATAATAATAATAATAAGGAACCATTCAGAACCCGATGTAACTTAATTTTTAATCAAATTCAACAGCATGTTCCCATCTCATGAGTCAAGAAGATTGACTGGGACAGTCAACCTCACATCAGTGTAAGAGTAAAAAAACAAACTATCTTCACGACGTTCAAAATACTCAGAAAAAAATACTCCTCCCTACGCCTCCCTACGCCTCCCCACGCCTCCCCACGCCTCCCTACGCCTCCCCACGCCTCCCCACGCCTCCCTACGCCTCCCTACGCCTCCCTACGCCTCCCCACGCCTCCCTACGCCTCCCTACGCCTCCCTACGCCTCCCTACGCCTCCCCACGCCTCCCTACGCCTCCCCACGCCTCCCTACGCCTCCCTACGCCTCCCTACGCCTCCCTACGCCTCCCCACGCCCGAGCCCTGGTGAATACACAGACCCGCCAAGTATGGAGAGACTTTAGAGTCGGTGTTTGGGGTGGGAAACGGTACACCCTGTGTGGAGGGCGTTCCAGACACCCTCCCAATCCTCTCTCTCTCTCTCTCTCCCTCTCTCTCTCCCCCCCCCCCCCTCTCTCTCTCTTTATCATTCCTCTTCTTGTCGTCATTTTGCCAATTTCTCCCACAGCCATTTTTACATTTCCAATCGCTCTTTTTGTACTTTTTCCTTCGCTATTTCACGATTACTCCCTCTCTCCTTCGTCCACCCTCCCTCTATCTCCTCTCTTCTATCTCAGCCGAAGATCACTGGGCTAGGCAAACAGTCAGTCTCTTTGACTAAAAGACTCGGGGTAGTGCGATGTTCCATAGCAACCGTCCGGCATGGTTAGGTAACTATCATGGACTTGTCCAGGTACGAGAGAGAGAGAGAGAGAGAGAGAGAGAGAGAGAGAGAGAGAGAGAGAGAGAGAGAGAGAGAGAGAGAGAGAGAGAGAGAGAGAGAGAGAGAGAGAGAGAGAGAGAGAGAGACGCGAGGAGAGATCACAATATATCAGCCCAACACTATAATCCGTGAAGTCATGTCAGGGCAATATTTCACAAGATAATACGCTCTTGTCCAATGGGCTTGGGAATTATCAGGCGCGGGTGTGTGTGTGTTCAAGGCTAATGTGACAAAGCCTCCCACAATTCTCCAGGAGAGAGGGGGGGGGGCAGGGGGGTCGCTCCAGCCTCCACAGCATCTCAAAGATTTATCCAAACGATTAATGAAAACGTGATCCTACAATTACTCCGTCTGTTGGCAGCCCTGTGTGCTTCACGGGTGGTAGGCCTGAGACAGACGCTAGCCAAGATGCTTGTGTTTAATCAACGTCCTTTTTTTTAAGTATTAGTGATCGGATTGTTGTTTTTTTGGCTTGGGTGACGCGCTCAGGTGCACGGGAGGAAATCTTGTGGAGTGAATGAAAAGGAAGTTAAAAAGGGAGTAAGAGAGAGAGAAAAGTCAAGACATTAACAAATGAATTGGCGTGATTTAAAAAGGCTGGAGTGTGAAGCAAGAGAATCTCTTGCTTCTCCCCCAAACCGGCAACCTTGACGGGTCTGACGGCGGGTCCTTTGAAGTGACGGCTTCTCTTTATGCCCCGTCAGGGGGCCCCGAGCACCTATTGTTGCCCTACTGAACTAAACAATAGATCCCGCGAACGCTACACACTGATAACATCCATCAAAATCGCGCCTCCCTCCCATATTGCTTCATGCCGTACCAGCGTGATTCGTCCGGTCGGCAACCTGGGGGTCCAGGCCCATTGTGTGGGGTGATAAATGATACAAGCGAGCACCCAAAACAATCTCCATTGTGGGCCTGACACATCGAATCCCGGTTAATTTACTTAAAGTGATGGCCAGCCTTTTGTGACCTACACGCCTGGTTGGTCAACCCCTCCAAGACCCGACCAGTCAGCCAGCAACACAGCTGGACAGTCAACCAGCAACACAGCTGGACAGTCAACCAGCAACACAGTTGGACAGTTAGTCAGGAACACAGCTAGACAGTCAGTCAGCAACACAGCAGGACAGTCAGCCAGCAACACAGCAGGACAGTCAGTCAGCAACACAGCTAGACAGTCAGCCAGCAACACAGCTAGACAGTCAGCCAGCAACACAGCAGGACAGTCAGCCAGCAACACAGCTAGACAGTCAGCCAGCAACACAGCAGGACAGTCAGTCAGCAACACAGCTAGACAGTCAGCCAGCAACACAGCAGGACAGTCAGTCAGCAACACAGCTAGACAGTCAACCAGCAACACAGCAGGACAGTCAGTCAGCAACACAGCTAGACAGTCAACCAGCAACACAGCAGGACAGTCAGTCAGCAACACAGCTGGAGAGTCAGCCAGCAACACAGCTTGACAGTCAGCCAGCAACACAGCTTGACAGTCAGCCAGCAACACAGCAGGACAGTCAGCCAGCAACACAGCAGGACAGTCAGCCAGCAACACAGCTAGACAGTCAGCCAGCAACACAGCAGGACAGTCAGTCAGCAACACAGCTAGACAGTCAACCAGCAACACAGCCAGTTAAATAACCAACCTGCCAGACAATCACGTACCATACCAAACAGTCCGCTAAACAACCAGTTAGCTAGTCGGCCAGCCATTCATTAAGCTAGCGAGTCAGTCACCCCAGCTGGCCAATTAACCAGCCAGCCAATCAGCCAGATGTGATTACACAACCAGTTAGTGAGCTAGCCAGTCGTACAGTCACCTAACGTTACCAGTCAGTCGAATAGCCAGTTATCCAATTTGTCAGTGAACAAATTGGATAATTGGAAATTGGAAATATTCAACTATCCAAGCAGCTAACTGGCTAACCCAATCATTTAATCAGCTAACAATCTAGTCATCTTCTCAACTGTCAAAACAGTCACTCATCCATTCACTGAGTGAATGGAACTCATCCATTCACTGAGTGAATGGATGAGTGACGGCTATATAAACAGACGAAAAACGACTATAAGCAGACGGCGGCTATATAAGCAGGCGGCCATATAGGCAGACAAAAAACAACTTATAGGCCAGTAAAACAGCTAACCATCTTCGGAACAGTTAATTGGTTTTGAAGCATGAGCCAGGTAATTAACTTCATAACTAGCAGGCCAGATAGCCACTCTCCCCCTTATAACATCCGGCTTGTTTAGGCATTTAAAAGCGGGTAATCAGTTAGCAACTTAACTAGTAAATCATCCGGCTAGTTATCCAACCGGCACCAATAACCAGCCAATAATTCAGTCAGCTAATTAGGCATTTAACGAATTAGCCATTTAGTATTCTAGCCAACCATCCGTTCTGTCAACCATGAGTCAAGCCAACCAGCCAACCAGCCAACCAACTAACTGGTGACCAGTGGTAAACTCCTTTTTACCAAAGAGGAAAATGTGAGAAGGGGGGGAGGGAAGGGAATACATGTAAAATTTTGATGTCAAGTGTTCTGGAGTAAGGTTCCCTGACTGGAGCTCTGGGTTCTTTGACATCAATAGTGATCAATGGCTCCTTGACTCAAGGAACCCAGTGTATGGTGTCCTCAGTGTTCCTTTGAGCCATTGCATTCACCTGGGCTCCGGTTCACCTGGGTCCATGGTTCGAATCTTATAGACCGAGCTATTAAGTAGCTCCACCTCTCTCTCCACCTCTCTCTCCACCTCTCAAGATGATACGAGTCGTCGACCTGTCAGACCCTAAGCCCCTTAAGTACATGGTTCCGCATTGGCTCCGTCTTGTAGTTAATGCAGGAGACCAGGACAGGTGCTGATTAGCCTTAAGGAAGCTGCGGTGTGATGTTGCTGCTTACTGCTGGCTCAGGAGGCCACGGCAGCATCCGTGTCAGACCCTCGGACGGTCCTGATCTATGTGACCCTTGCGCATTGCGTTTCTTCCCAGTAGGGGTGATATTCGGGTAGAAAGAGACATGGCGTTCGCCTTAATACGCAATACAGCTGCATAAATACAGAACGCTGTTACTATCCAGTAATATTTACCATCGCTCTTGAAGCTAAGGACCCCCCAAATATATCAAATAAGCACAAAAACAGCTCCAGCTTACAAAAAAAAGAGCTTAAACACTCGACGGAACACGGAAATTTAATGCCCTGGTATGAAGGCAGGAACGTGAAACGCAATCCTCTGCGGTTCAGCACGAGCTGCCCATCAAACATCGAACTCATTTTCAGTTCCATTAGATCCTCAAGTCACCAGCGAGGCGGAATGGCCCCTAATGTGTAGGAGCCGCAAGGGTCTAGAGTCCCAAAACGCCGTCTATTCCGTCCGAACGTGAAATCCTCTCGAGAAAAGAGCATTGTGATGTAAATGGTCTTTGGAGAGCCTTCAGAGCGGGCGTGATCAGGGGAAGAAAGCATCAGGGTGGTCTTGAAATCAGCTGGAAAGCAGGTTGGGAGGGTTGTGGTTCGGAGAGACCAGGGGGAAGGGAGAGGGGGGATTTGGGTGGGGGGGAAAGGTGGTGTTGAAGTGGAAGAGGAGGGGTAGGTTATGTGGTTGGGAGATGGGAAGGAATGTGGAAGGAACTATGGTTGATTGAGAGGGGGATAGTTGTTTTGGAGGTGGCTGATGGGGAGATGATGGTTGATTTGGTGGATATTGGTGAGGAGAAAGAATGGTTGTTTTGATGGTGGTTGATGGGGAGAAGATGATGGTTTTGGTGGTTGATGAGGGAGGGAAGTGATTCCCAAATAGTGATTATGGGATATCTGTTTTTTTGTTTGTGGCGGTTACGTGGATAAAGTGACCACTACCAATAGGTTTCACATGTACTAAGCACTTCTGTTGTACATCGTATTCGACCGTGCACACACACACATGTGTGAAGCGTCCTTACACAAGCAGTGTAAAGCGCCCTTAATGCCTCCTCTGTGTGTGTGTGAGTGTGTGTGTGTGTGTGTGTGTGTGTGTGTATGTGTGTGTGTGTGTGTGTGTGTGTGTGTGTGTGTGTGTGTGTGTGTGTGTGTGTGTGTGTGTGTACTCACCTATTTGTGCTTGCAGGGAAAAAGCCAAAGCTCAACCCCGCAAGCACAAATAGGTGAGTACACGCACACACACACACACACACACACACACACACACACACACACACACACACACACACACACACACACACACACACACACACACACACACACAGGAGGCATTTAGGGAGCTTTGTACTGCCTACGTGAGACCAGTCTTAGAGTATGCCGCGCCATCATGGAGTCCCCACGTGAAGAAACACATAAGGAAACTGGAAAAGGTTCAGAAGTTTGCAACGATGCTCGTCCCAGCGATCCGAGGGATGGGATAGGAAGAGCACCTGAAGGAACTGAGCTTTACGATACGAAAAAAGAAGGGAGAGGGGGGACATGATAGGAACGTATAAAATACTCAGGGGAATTGACAGAGTGGAAATAGACGAAATTTTCACACGGAATAGTAACAGAACGAGGGGACATGGGTGGCAGCTGGAAACTCAGATGAGTCACAGAGATGTTACAAAGTTTTCTTTTAGTGTGAGAGTAGTGGAAAAATGGAATGCACTTAAGGAGCAGGTTGTGGAAGCAAACTCTATTCATAATTTTAAAACTAGATGTGATAGGGAAATGGGACAGGAGTCATTGCTGTAAAAAACCGATGGCTCGAAAAGCAGGATCCAAGAGTCAATGCTCGATCCTGCAGGCACAAATAGGTGAGTACAAATAGGTGAGTAAACACACACACACACACTGGTTTCTGGTAGCTGAGTGGACAGCGCACAGGACTCGTAATTCTGTGGCCCGGGTTCGATTCCCGGACTAGGTAGAAACAAATGGGTAAAGTTTCTTTCATCCTGAATGCCCCTGTTACCTAGCAGTAAATAGGTACCTGGGAGTTAAACAGCTGTTACGGAGCTGCTTCTTGGGTGGGGGTGGGGGTGTACTTGCCTAATTGTACTTACTTAATTGTGCTTGCGGGAGTTGAGCTTTGGCTCTTTGGCCCCGCCTCTCAACTGTCAATCAACTAATGTACAGATTCCTGAGCCTACTGGGCTCTATCATATCTACACTTGAAGCTGTGAAAGGAGTCAGTCTCCACCACATCACTTCCTAATGCTTTCCATTTGTCACACTGAAAAATTCCATCTCTGGCACTGAAAAAATTCTTTCTAACGTCTCTATGGCTCATTCGGGCACTCAATTTTTATCTGTGTCCCCTAATGCGTGTGCCCCTTGTGGTAAATAGCCTGTCTTTATCTACTCTATCAATTCCTCTGAGAATCTTGCATGTGGTGATCATGTCCCCTCTAACTCTAAACCTCTAACAAACTCCTCGTGTGTGTGTGTGTGTGTGTGTGTGTGTGTGTGTGTGTGTGTGTGTGTGTGTGTGTGTGTGTGTGTGTGTGTGTGTGTGTGTGTGTGTGAAGAAAATTTGTTTGTAATTAGTAACAGTTGATTGACAGTTGAGAGACGGGCCGAAAGAGCAGAGCTCAACCCCCGCAAGTACAACTAGGTTAATATCACTAGATGAATACACACTACACACACACACACACTGGAACTAAACCTCACGACACGGGAAGACAGAAGAGTTACGGAGACATGATCACCACCTATAAAATTCTCAGATGAATTGACAGTGTAGATAAAGACAAACTGTTTACGACAGGGGGTACGCGAGAAAGGTGATACAGGTAGAAACGTAGTAGCCAAATGAACCACAGGGACACTAGAAAACACTTTTTCGTGTCAGGGTAATTAACAAATGGAATGCATTAGGAAGAGATTAGATAGAGGCAAACTCCACACAGTTTCATATGTAGATATGATAGATCCCAATAGCCTCATGAACCTATACAGCTATTGATTGACAGCTGAGAGGCGAGACCAAAGAGCCGAAGCTCAACCCCCGCAAGCACAACTAGATGAGTACAAACACCCACGAGTGTGTGTTTGTACCAATAGACCATTTACCAATATAAAGGTACAATATAAAGGTACAATACCATTTGTACCAAATAGAGCAAACAGCAAACGACCTGAGAACAAAAATAACCCAAAACTTTGCTCATCAAGCTCCCTCACACAGGACAACATATCCGGCGTTCCTGAAACTGACCACCATCAAAATACAACACAAAAACCTAAGAAACGAGACTTCAGAACACTAAGCTTGAAGAATGTTTTTGATGAAAGACGGAATTCTGGAGACATGACAACGAGATATGGGATTATCAAAGGTATTCGAAGAGGTACATAATGAAAATACGTTCTATAAGAAAGACATTACACAAGGAAACAGCTGGAACCCTGAACTGATGTGAGATACGGTCTTTCGGAAGAATATTTTCTAAGCAAAAGGAAGGAGAGCAAATTAAATGTATTAAAGATGATAGTAGAAAACAGTGCAGTTAGGAAAAAATTATATTGCAAGAAACAGGAGGGTTGGGAATCACGGCAACCGACATCTGAGAGGCGGGGCACATAAACTAGCGCCCAACCCGTGGCAACAGATACATTTGCACTTGAACGGGGGAACGGAGACTTGACAACAGCATACATTATCTCCAAAGCATGTACACTAGCCTGCTCGCGAGTGTCCGTCACCCCTGTGTGGTGACCTACCCGCATGGGTACGTCACCCCTGGGGGCTGTATGGTGTATTCTCTTAACAAAATTCCAAATCGAGCAAACAGTTTTAAGATTGTGTTTGTTATGGACTGATAATCCGTATCATTCAAACTTATTTGATCTTGATCAGCCTTTTATGTGTTGATTATTCTATTGTGATACTAATTCATCCTATTGACATTGCTTAGAGAGAATGATGCCACTATATGAATGATTGTTGTTCGTCTCATGCACGTCTTAGGCAGAACAAAAGTCATCGAATGCTCACCTAATGTATTTTGCATATGTGCTCATGTAATTGTACTCACATATTGGCTCTATTATATCTACATTTGAAACTGAGTATTGGAGTACTGCAAACTCACTTCCAAGTGAGCATTCCACTTGCTCATTACTCTGAGATCATTCTTTCTAATGTCTCTGTGTCTCATTTGGGTACTAAGTTTCTACCCGTGTCCCCTTCTTTGAATACCACTCGTGCTTAATAGATTGTTCTAATCTATCCTATCAATTCCCTTAAGATTTTTATAAGCTGTGATCATGTCTGCCCCTAACTCTTGTGTCTATCAACGAGGCAAGGTTTGTTTCCTGTAGCATTTCCCCGTCACTCAAACCTCTCAGCTCAGGTGCCATAACTCTAAAGTTTGATCTAAAGTGTTTACGTAGAATTATAAATTACCAGATCTAAGCGAATCCTTGACTATATATATTAAGGCTACGCTCTACGATGAGTGTGTCAATAAACTGCATCTCAAGCTGTGTATACTTAAGAAAAATTAAAATACGACAAGGATAAACATTAATATAGAATCTTGTAGAAGTAGACGCAATACAAATCATCATAGAAAAGTACTGATATGTTGGAGTCGTAGAACATATAAATAAATTGCTTTCTGATGCATTAACAAATTAAATACTTTCAATAAAGAAAAGACTATTCACGTAAATTACACTGATATATTAGTTTTTATGCTAACTGTTGCTGGTAGTAATAATAAAGGTTGTTTGTAGTGGTAGCACTAATATTATAAATTGTGCCTATGGATTATTTTTCCTTCCATTCAATCAAATTTTCAATGTTGATTTTTTTCCAAGAGATGGGGCTACTTCTCAACATTTTAGTCTTCCAGTTGGAGAGTGGGGAATTTATCTTTGCTACCACGATCTAAAAATAAAAATAATCTCTTTCTTTCTCTCTCATTCTCTCTCTCTCTCTCTCTCTCTCTCTCTCTCTCTCTCTCTCTCTCTCTCTCTCTCTCTCTCTCTCTCTCTCTCTCTCTCTTTTTTTCTCTCTCTCTCTATTTCTAATCTCCGTTTATTTTCTTATCTTTTGTAAATAATTAAATTATTATTACCTGTTGGTGTATTGATTTTCATCCGTCTCACAAGCTGGGTGTGGATCACAACCAGGGACTCGTTGAAATCTCCACCGACGCTGCGCAAGGAGAGATATTGATAGATGTATAGATTACTAGATAGATAGTTACACAGGTATTTAGATAGACAGAGCCATAGAGAAAAAGAGAGAGAGAGAGAGAGAGAGAGAGAGAGAGAGAGAGAGAGAGAGAGAGAGAGAGAGAGAGAGAGAGAGAGAGAGAGAGAGTTAAGTAGACAAAGAGGTAGAGAGACAGAGACGAGATATAGAGTGTCTCAACACAAGAGACAGTTCAACATATAATAGAGTAAACGTCTCCAGTAATTTATCCTCACATATCCAACCTCCCAATCGCCTATAATCCTGAAATCCTGCCCCAGGAAATCTAACTCAGTCATAAGCCATTTTTCCAATCTTTTTTTATTCTTTCTTCAGCAGGTATTTGAAATGAGAGAAAGTTCAAGTGAGCGTTATGAGGAAATGAACGAGACGAGAAAAAGAGAAAGGTCAAACGTAGACAGAGAGAGAGGAGAAGGAAGAGGAAGATGCCAAATAGGAGAAGCGAGAAAACGAAAGAGGAATCGGAACAATAGGAGACTGACCGGATTGGTATTAGAAGAACTGTAATAAGTGTCATTGCAGGGTGGTTGATGCGTGATTGCAAGCGTTACAGGCATGGTTGGAGACGTTACAGTCGTGATTGCAGACGTTACAGTCGTAGTTGCAGGCGTTACTGAGGTAGTTTTAGAGGGGCTTCAGTAACGACTGTGAATGTGGGCGGGATGTCACGTTCCAGTAATTAGCGTGAGAACAAACGAGCATTTGCGTGACACGGTGATCAGCGGGCCAAGACCAAGGGGTCATTGCGGTCACGGCTGTCGTGTACTCACCATTATCTGCCTACAGGACCAACCTATAGCTCTTGGACCCCGCCTTGGCCATCCGGCGGTTTTCTAATGCAATGATCTCTGATTCTATCATAACTACTTATATCATTATTTTGAATTTACTTCCACAACCTTGCTCGTTTTGTTCATTTGATGTTCCAATCACTCTTTTGTAAGAGTAAACTCTAACAGCTCAGTGGCTTTTGTGTTTCACAAACTCTTAATGAAGTGTTGACCAACCCACACACTAGAAAGTGAAGAGACGACGACGTTTCGGTCCTTCCTGGACCATTATGAAGTCAATTGTGACTTCTTACCGAAGTCCTCGAACACTATAGTTGTATTCGTTGTGAATATCTTCCCCAGTAGCGAGAGAGAGGAGAGCGAACTTAGAAAAGATTCCTCGCAACTCAGCGAGAAATAACATGATAACATATATATATATATATATATATATATATATATATATATATATATATATATATATATATATATATATATATATAGAGCACTCACAAACCTTCAAATTCCTTTCATTAAAAATTTACAAGGAAAAATATTGATCATTATATATACAATTTCGTTTTTGGAGAGAATAAAGTGCTATCAAAACCCACAAAAATCTAATATTTTATTCTGGAATAACGAACCACAAGAACATTGCTAAAATGAACTTCTACTGAATTAAAAAAAATTCTTTAAAAGGCGACTACTCAAAAAAATATGTAAAAAAAGGTGATTGATCCAGGCGGGGAGATAATGGGTGTCCTTGTCGGCCCTTGAAAGCAGCATAATTCTCCACAGGATTACCGACGGCCTTCCTCAATAGAGCTCTTGTCAAAAGCCCTCCCTTGTGTGGAGGTCCCAATTCTTCCGGCCTGACAGCCTGATCGCCCTCACACGCGGAGATTACTTCGGAATAGACCGGCCCAGTCTTAGTGACCAGCTCTCAGACATGCCCAGTCTTAGTCAACAGCTCTCAGACCTGCCCAGTCTTAGTCAACAGTTCTCAGACCTGCCCAGTCTTAGTCAACAACTCTTAGACCTGCCCAGTCTTAGTCAACAGTTCTCAGACCTGCCCAGTCTTAGTCAACAACTCTTAGACCTGCCCAGTCTTAGTAAACAGCTCTCAGATCTGCCCAGTCTTAGTCAAGAGCTCTTAGATCTGCCCAGTCTTATTCACCAGCTCTCAGACCTGCCCAGTCTTAGTCAACAGCTCTCAGACCTGCCCAGTCTTATTCACCAGCTCTCAGACCTGCCCAGTCTTATTCACCAGCTCTCAGACCTGCCCAGTCTTAGTCAAGAGCTCTCAGACCGGCCCAGTCTTAGTCAACAGCTCTCAGACTTCCTCACCAGCTGTCATCTTGTTTAGTCTTCGCCGTCAGCTCTAAAGGGTCATTCATACATGGTTCTTTCTTGACAAGAGAAATCTGTTATGGTGATAGATATCTTTCCCATGGTGACTGGAGTTCTTGTGAGACGGAGGAGCTCTTCTTTAAGGATGGAGAGCTTCTACGAAGTACTAGAGTTCTCTCTCCGGGCAGATTTCTTTCACGCTTGGCGAAATTCTTTCTCGATATCAGTTTTTTTCATGCAGTGAAGTCTTTTATGGGGTTTGGGTTATTTCATGAAGTGGAATTAAGGTTCCTAAAAGCGGGCACACTTCTCACATAGATGTGGTGTCGCTGATTGGGGTTGATGCTTTTCCGTAGAGATTGACTCGTCGAATTTTCCATGTTAACCATTAACAAGGATTCAGTTATAAGTTAAAAACACATTAGTAACAGAATGGGGTTGGTGCCTTGTGTTAAATCTTCATGTGGTCGATTGATTGATTTCACGCGTATGTACGTGTTTGCAAAATGCGTGTGTCAGCCGAGGAATGAATGACAGCTGCGGTGTGATGTTGGTTCTTGAGGGCCTTGTGGTGCGGGATCGAACTGCTGGCAGTCCTCGAAGCTGTGTAGTCGTGAGAATATTGGCCTTGTACGTAACAGTAAGACCACCACCATCACTCTGTGATGTACTGCGATGTATTGATTAGTCCAACTAGATTCAATGAAGACTAGAGATGAGTCTTCTGACACAGTTCCCCATCTTGTTCAGAATTCGGATTAATGATAGCCGAAGGCCGTCAAAGAGAGCGGTGAATAATTAAGATGATAGGGAAGTTGTTCTTCATATATGATTTTGACAGCCTCCTGCTGTTAGGAAGGTGTCTAATGCATCTTAGGGCTGTGTCTTAGCTTCCCTACTTTCTTGATTCAACACGAAGTTCTTCATGGTCATTGAAGAGTCATACTTCGTATGCAAGATGTCAACTTCGTCTCTGTTTTCATTTCTGCGAGTGGAACTTGCCATCGTCTACTTTCTGAAGCTGGTGCTTCAGAACACTGTTCGCTAAAGTAGACATTCCACTACAAAGGGCCAAGCTCTCTTTCTCACTCTTTCTCTCACTTTCTCTCTCTCTCTCTCTCTCGTTCTTTTTGTCTCTCTCTCTCTCTCTCGTTCTTTTTGTCTCTCTCTCTTTGTCTCTTTTTGTCTCTCTCTCTCTCTCTGTCTCTCTCTCTCTCTCTCTCTCTCTCTCTCTCTCTCTCTCTCTCTCTCTCTCTCGTTGTCTCTTGTAGCTAAGGTGTAAAATCGTACATGGTGGGTAGTGGAAGGGTATTGTCAGGGGTGACGGAGAGGCATAACATTGTTCAGGATCTGGAACGAGTTTGAGAACAATCCACAAATCTCTGACCCGTGAAGGCTTGTCTTTCTTTCTGTCTCTCCAACTCCCTCTCCTCTCCTTCGCTCGTTATTTGCTTCTTTATTCGGTTTCTTCTCATGTGCCTCCTCCTATTACCCGTTCGTCTTCATCTCTCGCACCATTCTTTCTTTATTTCTATTTGACCTTATTCTAACTTTTTATTCTTGTATTTCCCTTTATTCTGATTTGGTTATTTTCGTATTTTTTTTTTTTGGTTCTTATATGTATCCTATTTCATCATTTTCCTTCACCGACCTCATTCATATTCACTTAGGCCTTCATTCTTTCCCCTCCTTTCCCTCTCACTATCAATTATTCTTCCTTCTCCTCCTCTTCTTCCTCCTTCACCTGTTCCTCTTCCCCTCCTCCTCCTCCTCTGCATCACACCAACCTTCCTGCCTCTCCCGACCCCTCGAGCCGTATATGCAGACAACGTTGGATTATCTTCAGCATTCCTGGGCGTTTAAGGTCTTGTCCTCAAGTCGCACGTCCTCACTGGACTCCTCCTGAAGGCTTCGACGACAGTGGTGACGGGTCCTAAGAGAGGGACTGTTCCATGGTCCCTGTTCCATGGTCCCTGTTTCATGGTTCCTGTTCCATGGTCACGGGACGGATGGGTGGAGGCCCTTTGTGGTCGTGGAGAGGGTGGTTGTGGGTTTGGTGATGGAGGGGGGTGGTTGTGGTTGATGATTAAATGTGAATAGATTTATGATTGTGGACGTTTGCAACTGAGAGAGAGAGAGAGAGAGAGAGAGATAGAGATAGAGATAGAGAAAGAGAGAGAGAGAGAGAAAGAGAGAGAGAGAGAGAGAGAGAGAGAGAGAGAGAGAGAGAGAGAGAGAGAGAGAGAGAGAGAGAGAGAGAGAGAGAGAAGAGAGAGAGAAGAGAGAGAGAAGAGAGAGAGAGAGAGAGAGAGAGAGAGAGAGAGAGAGAGAGAGAGAGAGAGAGAGAGAGAGAGAGAGAGAGAGAGAGAGAGAGAGAGAGAGAAGAGAGAGAGAAGAGAGAGAGAGAGAGAGAGAGAGAGAGAAGAGAGAGAGAAGAGAGAGAGAAGAGAGAGAGAGAGAGAGAGAGAGAGAGAGAGAGAGAGAGAGAGAGAGAGAGAGAGAGAGAGAGAGAGAGAAGAGAGAGAGAAGAGAGAGAGAGATAGAGAGAGAGAGAGAGAGAGAGAGAGAGAGAGAGAGAGAGAGAGAGAGAGAGAGAGAGAGAGAGAGAGAGAGAGAGAGAGAGAGAGAGAGAGAGAGAGACGGGCCCACCAGGCTTTCATGTACACTGTCACCAGCACACAATGGTCGACATGTCAGACGTCAGCCCCGTGAAACCTAAACCGACACTGCTCAAGCCCGACACACCACCAGCCTTTTGACACATTATCAAACCGACACATCCCTAGCCTTCCCCCATCCCCCCAGCCTTTTGACACATCCCCAAACCGACATATCGCCAGTGGGACTCACCGCCACCCCGAAGTACTTTCACCTTGATAAACAACCTCTCCATATACGAAAAAAAATACGCAGAGTTCAGCGCACCTTCACAATGGTCCCATTAAATCAAGCCATCACTCTGATCTGGCCAATGTTACAGCCTAACCTACAGACCGATAATGTAAACATTGAATGCTCCTCACATATTTGAAGGCCAGGCATTAGTTTAATAAATATTCCCTGTCAAATGCAGTGTGTAAACCTTCCTGTCAAATGCAGTGTGTAAACCTTCCTGTCAAATGCAGTGTGTAAACCTTCCGTCTCCTGCTGCATTAGCGTCAGCAAGAGGAACCTAAGCACCTGGCAGTGATTTATCATCTTTAAAAGGCCACATCTAATTTCCTCCAAGGCCTTTTATCTCATCAAAATATAAACCTTGAAGCATGATAATATCTCGTTGGTGATTTAAACCTTAATCCTATAAGTTGCGATTAATGTTTTTTTTTTTTTTTAAAGAGGTGGGTAATTTAAAGGTAGGTTCTCTTGTAAATAATGTCCGTCAGTGTTGGTTAATTAAGTAAAATTAAGTACGTGTTGGGTAGGGATAAGACGGAACATGTTTGTGAGATGGTGGGGCAGGCTTGGAGGTAGATGGGATGAGGAGACGAGAGGGGAAGGAGAGAGGAATGTGAAGAGAAGAGGAGGGCTTTGAAGAAGTTGGAGAAGCATGAAGAAGCAGAGGAGGAGAAGGTGAAGTAATTGGGTAAAGAGAAGCCAGCGAAGAAGGAGGAAGAAGAAGAAGAAAGATGATTAGGAGGAGCGAGACCAAGAGAAGGACACGTACGAAGAATGAAAATAACAATGGGTCAGAAAATAAATTTAAAATTATAATATGACATGAGAAAACTCAATAAATTAGCAATTATTCAGAAAAAAGAACAATGCTGTGCGAGATACTCTTCCTCCCCCCTCCCTCCCTCTCTCCCACTCCCCCCCCCCCTCCCTTCCCTCTCTCCCTCCCTCCCTCTCTCCATGCCTCCCAACATCCCTCCCTCCCCCCCCCCCCCCAACACCACCATCCTAGTCACAGAAAACGGAGACGATTATAAATCAGAATACAATACGACTTCTCAAACTAGGATATGCCAGCGAAAATCTTTGAAGCAGAACGCCAGGATGGAACTACAGCATCCCAGGTCACATCTCCCCCACCCCCCAGACGATTCCGCGCCTCCAGATTCCTAGTGGATTTGAGGAGACTGCAGTTAATGCGACTCTCATTCATTTCGTGGTCCATGGGTTAAGGCTAACGTCTGGGGGTGACACAGGACGGTAGTTCAATCCCACCGTACTGCTCCAAAAGATTTCATCTCATATGGAAATACTCTTCGCTTTGATCGAATAACGAGAAGCTAACGAAATACGCCACAGAATCGGATGCCATAAACGTAGATCACATCCTCGCTAAACTACACGGTTTCCCCAGTTAATTATTAATTGTCAAAGGAGTTGAATAAAGAACTCTTCAACAAGGATGGTGTTTACTATAACTGATATAGAAAAGGAATTGTCCATCATCCCTTAGTTAACCACCGGTGCTGTAGTTACGTTAAAAGCCCAAATCTTGACCCTTCATCGGTACTAATGGTCGTTGACCTCAATAGGTTTCTAGATTCGCACGCTGCAGAATATTCAGATTTTAGACCCTATTCAACTAGGATCCAAAACCTGACGCAGGAATAAAATTATGACGTCATAGTGACGTCACTCACCTTATGCATACCACATATTAGGCAACACTTTATTTCTTATTTTGGTTTGGTTAGAAGAGGTTGGGTTTACTTAAGGAGAAGGGATACAGTGGTGTACATTTTCTCAGGTCTTAGACCCTACTTACATCAAGACTGCATCATACCTACATGTTCCTCTCTCTCTCTCTCTCTCTCTCTCTCTCTCTCTCTCTCTCTCTCTCTCTCTCTCTCTCTCTCTCTCTCTCTCTCTCTCTCTCTCTCTCTCTATCTCCCTCTCTCTCTCAATCCCTTCCCTCTGCTCGCTCCAGATCCTGAGAGTATCATATATCAAACATAATAAGACTATACAGCAAGAGTCTTTACCATGTTCCTACCTCGACCCTCCACAATTTCCAGCTCACAACCTCTTGCCCAAGCGCCTGAAAAACCCCAGCCAGCCGGCCAGCAAGTCCAACTCACCATCCTACCATCGCGATAACGTCGGCCATTTCGTATCAAGTCCAAGAACGTACGAGCACGCGCCCGTAAGAAAGGTCCCCCTGAGAGTGGGGTGCTGGTTGTGTGTGTGCGTTGCGGTCGACTCAGTGACGCTTCGACCCCCAAACGAGACAAGGAAGGCAAATTCAGGGAGTGGGGCGAGGTAGGGTAGGGTAGGGGGTTT
The DNA here is from genome assembly GCF_040958095.1 of Procambarus clarkii. NCBI lineage: Eukaryota > Metazoa > Arthropoda > Malacostraca > Decapoda > Cambaridae > Procambarus > Procambarus clarkii. The sequence continues at coordinate 14,349,475 of NC_091243.1, read as the reverse complement.
TAGGCCCGATAGTGTTACCTATCCTGACATCTGTAATCAGAAAGGGGGAGTATGGGGGGTAGGACAGAGATCAATTTTCTTTCGCTGTAACTGTATCCGTTGAGCGTATATGCCGCCCTCCTCCGTCAGGTCCACCACTGCTACCACCAGCTGCGTCTAGGGGTTCAGAGACTTAATTCCCCTCTGGTGCACCAGTTGGCCAATGAAGCCTACTGTAACACGGATACCGAGTTGAATTTAGCTTCCAATTGGAGGCCAAATTTTCATGACTGCGAGATTGACTTACAAGATGCCTAGACAATCGCTAAGCCGAGGTCTTGACCCTGTTTGGGGAACTTGGCAACGCTGCGGCTGCTGGCTGGGCTGACGTCTGCCTAAGAAACAGGTCTTAATTGCTTCTGACAGCGGCGGAATGGATTATATTTATTTTTTCCAGGGCCCGCTGGTGCGGGTGGTTTGGAGTTACACGTGCGGGCTGGAGGGATGCATTGTGCCCGTCTCTCCATAGAGAGAGAGAGAGAGAGAGAGAGAGAGAGAGAGAGAGAGAGAGAGAGAGAGAGAGAGAGAGAGAGAGACACACACACACACACAGACACAGACAGACAGGCAGACGGACAACATACCGACAAAGAGAACAGAGAGATATAGAGAGAAAGAGGCATAGAATTAGTATGCAGAAGTATGTGAGAAATGAGATACCAGGAATAGACGAAAATGAAAAGGGAGATGTAGATATACTTTAGATATGGGAGAGAAAAAGGAGCATGGTGAGGAGCTTCAGGAAAGCAACAGTAACTTGCTACTTGTGTCAATATAAATAATATTACCAGTAATAATAACTAAATAAAATAATATTACCATTAATTACTTAATAATAATAATTCATAAAATAATAATAAAAGTAATTAATACTATTAATAATAATTCTCTCTTCTCAATAATATTATTAGTGTAGTGTTAATAAGGATAATACCACAAAAAGGAAATTATTTATTATTTAAGAAATAAGATAAACGTTGTTGTTGTTTAAGATATTACTTGGAACAAAATGTTCCAAGTAGCACGGGCTATGGTGAGCCCGTAGTTTTGAAGATAAACAAAAGAATATACCCAAGATGCAGCTCATCACCATCATAGGGAAAAAGAAGGCAGCCAGGATAATCAGAGTATGATTACCACCATCCCATCGCGTTGCCTTGTCTGAATGGCCTGCTGAAGTGATTGTTCGGTTCCACGCACTTCCGCGAGCAAGGTCTTATAATGCCTGCTGGCCTTCTGCTCTCCATGTGTGTGTGTGTGTGTGTGTGTGTGTGTGTGTGTGTGTGTGTGTGTGTGTGTGTGTGTATGTGTGTGTGTGTGTGGTGGGCTGACATTGACGCTCGCTGAGTGATCTTGTAGACTAGATTGATCGGTAATTATGCTTTGGGTGACTTATTGGCCCTAATGGGGTGTTTATTTTTTTAGATGGAACGTGACTGACTGGTCTGTTGTGGTGGCCTCTGTGTTTACTAATGTGTCTGTGTGTCTGTTTGACTCTCTCTCTCTCTCTCTCTCTCTCTCTCTCTCTCTCTCTCTCTCTCTCTCTCTCTCTCTCTCTCTCTCTCTCTCTCTCTCTCTCTCTCTCTTGATTAACTCCGATGTACTAGACGTCCATAATTACTGACAGCGGGGTTGGTCACTGTTCAACCGTGAACAACCCAATTATGATTGTTCTAACGATAATGGATCCTGCGCGTCAGTACATGAGTGCGTTTGGGTTTCTTTGTAACGCATATGCGTATGTCTTGTCACTTATACGGTTGAGCTTAAGCTCTTGGGTCCCTGCTTTTCAGCAGCTAATCACCTACTGAAATGTGTTTAAGTGGATATAAACACTGGTCTCCGCCTCCTCATCTTAAAACAGCTAATGTATCAAGAAATGTCTTCTTCATCATCCTAGTTTCTACGTATCATGTATCCCAGCATCTGTTCTAATGTATCCCCCATTATTATCCTGATGTATTTCCCTCTTTATTCGGATACATCTTGACTAATTCCTGGTACCTTATCTTGTATGTCCAGCTTCTTCACTTTCTGTATCTTAGACTTTCTCTCTGTATTCCGGTTCGCCCATATTTCCCTATATCAATGGTATATATACCATTGTCATTCGTGTATCCTGATAGCTTACCCATTATATATCGGTAATTTACCCATAATATCTTGGTACCTTATCCATATTATCCTGTAACCTACCCATATGTGTGTGTGTATGTGTGTGTGTGTGTGTGTGTGTGTGTGTGTGTGTGTGTGTGTGTGTGTGTGTGTGTGTGTGTGTGTGTGTGTGTGTGTGTGTGTCCTGGTAACGCTGAATTCCCTAGATTTGCTGGATTATCGGCAATGTTCCTAGACGCTGCTATATAGTGGTAATTTTAACGAGCGGTGAAGGAGGAAACCTTGGTTCTGTGATGTAAATGCTACTGTGTGAGAGTGGTGAGAGAAAGAGACAGAGAGAGAGAGAGATATGGAGAGCAAGAGAGAGATATGAAGAGCAAGAGAGAGAGAGAGAGAGAGAGAGAGAGAGAGAGAGAGAGAGAGAGAGAGAGAGAGAGAGAGAGAGAGAGAGAGAGAGAGAGAGAGAGAGAGAGAGAGAGAGAGAGAGAGAGAGAGAGAGAGAGAGAGAGAGAGAGAGAGAGAGAGAGAGAGAGAGAATTCGGTGATATATAAGGAATAATTTATGAGTGAGAGAAAGAAAAGGGAGAAAAAGATTTAAATAGTAATATAGATATTAAAACAAATACAGATAGAAACAAGAAGAGAAAGGAGGGAATGACATGTAAGAAGCAAGAAGTTATAAAGAAGGAGTTATGGAGCAAGATAAATAACAGATAAAGAGATAAAAAAAACACATGATGAAAGCTGTAGAAACCATTTTAGAGAAGCAGGGAACTAGCTGCCTACATAAATAACCAATAAAGGAACGACCAACTGCCCAGGTACGACATATGAATGGGTTCCAATATAACCAATCAGGAGACTCATCTTTCCAAACCGTATCAAATACAATCCGTACACCAAGAATCAACGTGGCAATACCGCACATGGGAACTAAACTATTAAGTAAATCCTACGGCAAAATTGACTAAATATATAATGTTCAACGAGGCGAGAATTGCAGGCTGCATACCTCTCAATCATCATAAATTATATAGCTCTTTCCACAGCCCTTGTCCACAGAAAAGGCAGCCAAAGCTCCTCTGTGATTACAGCCTTGCAATGAATTACGTAAATCTCCCTCGCAACAGGATTTATGATTGAACTGGAGACGCGTGATATCACCCGACAGCAATATACTTATGGTTGTATTAGGATCGTACGGTTGGCAAGAAGGTTGATATTGTAACCGGAATAGCCGGCGTGTTGACGTAAAGGGCGTTGGTGAGGTGTGGTTATCTTGAGGTTATCTTGAGATGATTTCGGGGCTTTAGCGTCCCCGCGGCCCGGTCCTTGACTAGGCCTCCTTTTTGTTACACCTCCCTTCCCCCCGGGAAGTAGCCCGTAGCAGCTGTCTAACTCCCAGGTACCTATTTACTGCTAAGTAGCAGAGGCATCATGGTGAAAGAAACATTTTACCAATTTGTCTCCGCCTCCAGCGGGGATCGAACCCGGAACCTCAGGACTACGTACCCGAAGAGCTGTCCACCCAGCTGTCAGACGCCACATGATATCTTGCGTTGTACCATTGTTAGTGGTAAAATGGTCTCGTTGTCAATGTGTGTGAGTGTTGGGAGGGAGGGAATTATCAGGGGAAAGCGCCAAGCCATTAGGACTATGTAGCACTTGGAAGGAATCAGGATAAGGATTTGGGACGGGACGGGGGGATGGAATGGTGCCCCAACCACTTGTGGACGGTCGGGGATTGAACGCCGACCTGCATGAAGCGAGACCGTCGCTCTACCGTCCAGCCCAAGTGGTTGGGCGGATGGGGAGGAGGAGAAGGGAAGGGAGAAGGAGCTTTCTACACCACATTGCTTGTGCAACAGGAGAAATTCCTCGTTATTTATAACTATTTTCATTATATATTTTCTAAACAAAACAAACTACGTGATTCACTTTACCTAGTTAGCAATTTGAGTCAATGTCGAACCCCATCATCCCTCCTGACTGCATTCATACATAAATGCATACAATTATTCGTAAGAATGCTAATATGCATTGACTTATCTTGAAATATTTTAACATCATGGGGGGGGAAGAAATTCAAACTTTGTATTTTTACCAGTATTTGTCCATTATTTTAATCTTGTATTTTTAGTATATCCCCAAAAATCTCATCAGTTACATAAAGCACCAAACTATAAGCTTTTGGTGTTTTGATTGTGTAAAATGCATCTTAGTTAATCTCTTGGAAGATGGAACACTGACAGACAGACTAACATGTGGAGAGGAAAACAAACATAATAAAGAAAAGAAAAAAACATTTGACAGTGATGCAGAAACTTTACATAAATGACAGACACGTATGTCTCCGCCAGGACAGACTGATTGACAGACACACAAGCATTCAGACAGACATGTACAGTATGTACAGAGATCAAGAGACTGACAGACAAGCACACAGAACCCAACATGGAAAAACATAAAGAAAGAATAAGAAGCAAAGTTCAGTCTAGAACCCCTCCCTTCTGTTTATACACTCAGGAGAGAGAGAGTGAACGCACTCACAGTAAAGGATATACGGACGCACTTTGAGTCATTCCTTCTGGGTGTGTTGCTGCTCTCTTGTGTCTTTGAGTAAGTCTCCCTCACGAATGTAGAAAATGAGATATTACAGGAATATATATTGAAAGCGTGTGGGGTTACCCAGCAGTTCCCGGGTCTCACTCTCTCTCTCTCTCTCTCTCTCTCTCTCTCTCTCTCTCTCTCTCTCTCTCTCTCTCTCTGCCTTGATCGAGTCTGTCTCTCAGCAGAACTATATCTGTATATCTCGTCCTCTCTGTCTGTCTGTCTGTGTCTTTCGTTGACTATTTTCCTGTCTCTGTCTCCCTCTCATTCTCCGCTCTGACATGATTAGCTGTGGGGATTGGTTTTGGTGATTGGGAGTGTTGTAAACACATGGTTTTGATAGTTTGGGCTATTATTTCTAGCAGAGTGCACCAGCATCACTGGTAGTGAATGCTGCATTGATTTTATAAATTTTTGTGGTACTGAAAATTTGCATTTTATTATGGTAATGGTTGTAAGTGACAATGATTTCGTTAATTTGGACAATGCATTGAAGGTAGGCCCTGTTTTTATTTTCGAGTTAGTTATTAGGAAAGACCGCTAAGCTAGGATGACTAAGCTGAAGTTTTTCTTTTGTGTGTGTGTGTGTGTGTGTGTGTGTGTGTGTGTGTGTGTGTGTGTGTGTGTGTGTGTGTGTGTGTGTGTGTGTGTGTGTGTGTGTGTGTGTGTACTCACCTAGTTGTACTCACCTAGTTGTGTTTGCGGGGGTTGAGCTCTGGCTCTTTGGTCCCGCCTCTTAACCGTCAATCAACAGATGTACAGATTCCTGAGCCTATCGGGCTCTGTCATATCTACACTTGAAACTGTGTATGGAGTCAGCCTCCACCACATCACCCCCTAATGCATTCCATTTGTCAACCACTCTGACACTAAAAAAGTTCTTTCTAATATCTCTGTGGCTCATTTGGGCACTCAGTTTCCACCTGTGTCCCCTTGTGCGTGTTCCCCTTGTGTTAAATAGACTGTCTTTATCTACCCTATCAATCCCCTTCAGAATCTTGAATGTGGTGATCATGTCCCCCCACATGTGTGTGTGTGTGTGTGTGTGTGTGTGTGTGTGTGTGGCGGAAGTATGGAAGGTGGAAGGTCTTGGTGATAGTCACTGTTAATATCGGAAAGTGGAACTGGTATAGGGCTCATTACAGGCGTCCTTATGTACCTTACATTAATGGCCCTGATCTCCCTTCATGATTCATAATTAAAAATTATCCTTTCCCACCAATCATGATAGACTTACTAGCTCTCGTCACTTACAAAAACAAACTTTTCTTGAGTCGACCCACCTTCAATATTTTTTTTAACCCATCCTACACCCTTACTTATACAGTCTCACTCGTTTCACTGTTACAACCCTCTAAGTAGACCCTTCTACACCCATCTTTAGCCTCAATACACTCTCCCCCCCCCTCTTGACTACACGCCTCCACCCCCACGCCCACACCCCACCCCACACGCCCCGACCCCACGCCTTGATAAACGCCTGGCCAAGTCCCTTCTTCTCGAACTGGATACTGTGAGTGTTGACATTATTCCCGTGTACACAGGGGCGACGTGTGCTCCATCTTCGCCTTGTGTACTGACTCTCTGCTGTATACATTTGCTGGGCTGGGAGCCATTGAGCTATGTGCAGGCTTCTCTTGTTGAGTCTTAGTCGATGTTCTGTTGGACCATTAAGGTGGTCTGCTGGGAAAGAATAGGGGGAGAGGGAGAGAGAGAGAGAGAGAGAGAGAGAGAGAGAGAGAGAGAGAGAGAGAGAGAGAGAGAGAGAGAGAGAGAGAGAGAGACAGAGACAGAGACAGAGACAGAGACAGAGACAGAGAGAGTGAGAGACGTATACTTGACACAACCTTGGACGAGGAAGGTTACAAGTGAAGAGGGCTAATATTGACCACTTGCAACAGAAGGCATCTCTGTGTGTGGTCATTCGGATTTTTCTTGGTGTCTTTGCCAGTTAATTGTTTCCATTCGCTGGTAAAAGTGGTTGAAATGTTTATTTTTCCTGGAAACAGTGATTAAAACGCCAATTTTGAACAGGTCATTGAGTCTGGAGGCAATTGATACGTAAATGGATCGTTTTAAAGGCAAGACAATTACAATATCTTTTCTAGCAACTTTATAAATGGAGAATAAATTGATTTCCTGGAAGAAATATGGATAGTGTGTGTGTTTTGGTTAACATTAGGAAAAACACATGCATTTTTACAGGTATTAAACTCAGGTATTAAGGGTTTAAACAGGTATTAAACTCAGGTATTAAGGGTTTAAACAGGTAATTTGCGGCATTCGCATTCGTAAATAAAATCCATTATTGACAGAAACTGTGTTCAAATATCTTGCTCTTGCATTCTTGTCTTTTTGTAATTAATAACATTATTTAACTCTTGCATTAATTGTCTTTGTGATCAAAATAAAATTGTTCAAAATTACAAGTTTATTAATGCAAGATTTGTATGTAAGAGTTAGAGAAATATTTTTCTGTGGCTTAAGAAGTAACAGCGTTAAGGATTTTAATAAATATGTATAAAAACATAAGCAAACGTACATATATTTTGTCTGTAACAAAAGAATTGGTGCATAGGAATGTTTAAGATTTGTACATCACTGAAAAAGAGGATGGAATATGAGAGGGCGAAGGGAGAGAACTAACTGAGACGACAGTGAAAGAGAGAGAGGGAGAGAGAGAGAGAGAGAGAGAGAGAGAGAGAGAGAGAGAGAGAGAGAGAGAGAGAGAGAGAGAGAGAGAGAGAGAGAGAGAGAGAGAGAGAGACAGAGAGACAGAGACAGACAGAAAGAGAGAGAGAGAGAGAGAGAGAGAGAGAGAGAGAGAGAGAGAGAGAGAGAGAGAGAGAGAGAGAGAGAGAGAGAGAGAGAGAGAGAGAGAGAGAGAGAGACAGACAGACAGACAGAAAGAGAGAGAGAGAGAGACAGAGAGAGAGAGACAGAGAGAGAGAGAGAGAGAGAGAGAGAGAGAGAGAGAGAGAGAGAGAGAGAGAGAGAGAGAGAGAGAGAGAGAGAGAGAGAGAGAGAGAGAGAGAGAGAGAGATGTTTCTCATGGTATAACCAAACCTGTTATAACGCTAATTTTCCATTCAATAAAATGCTGTTCTCATCATCTTTTGTTTTATCAATGTCTCTCTCTTTGTCATTCAGACAATCAACATTTGTCAGCCCTGCTAGTTCCTGTCGCGCTCTCTGTCAATCACTGTCATCCTCTACCAATTTCTGCATCAGTGTACCATCTTGGACCATCATGTATTTGTGTCTGTAATTGTCTCAGCCACCGCTGTCAACTTCTACCACTCTGCAAATCGTCTTTCAGTTTTGTTCGTCTTCCACCAACATCAGATAATGTTTGCCAAACTTGATCTTCGTCTACCAGCATCTATCGGTGTCTATCAGCCTTCATCAATTTCTACCAACACCCATCAGCTTCCATCACTGTCTACTAGAATCCAACATTCTCTGGTAACGTATGTTATCGTCTACCACCATCCACCGACGTCTACCAGCATGCGTCACTAACTACTAGCAACTATTTGTTTGTGTCTGCCAGCCTCTGTCACTATCTTCCGTTAGTGTGTCGGGGTATTAGCCAAACTCGTCTGCTACCATTCAGGGAAGCCGGTCGGCCGAGCGGACAGCACGCCGGACTTGTGATCCTGTGATCCTGGGTTCGATCCCAGGCGCCGGCGAGAAACAATGGGCAGAGTTTCTTTCACCCTATGCCCCTGTTACTTAGCAGTAAAATAGGTACCTGGGTGTTAGTCAGCTGTCACGGGCTGCTTCCTGGGGGTGGAGGCCTGGTCGAGAACCGGGGACTTTAGTGTCCGCGGGGACACTAAAAAAGCCCCGAAATCATCTCAAGATGACCTCAAGATATCCCTGTTGGCCTCCATTCAGCATCCAGCAACTCGTCTTAATACGTACCATGTCCATATGTCTTGGCTATTGACACAGGTGTGTGAATTTACTTGATGTAGTGGGAAAACAAGTGACTTCGATTGATCGTCTTCCCACATGGGTGACTCTATGCCCTGGGGGCCGCTAGAAACAAATTAGAAAAAGAGTTATATAATTCGACGTAATTTTAAGATAGAGAGTCGAAGTTTCTCTCTTCGTATAGAGGGAATATTTTTTTATGGTCGTCACATGCTGAACCTCTAATTTATTTTTCTTGGGAACTTCCTTGTCGGGAATGCAATTTACTGACTTTGCAAAACACCAACAAACTAGTCACATTTCCATGTTGCAGAGTCTGAATATAAGGATTATGCTCGGGTGGAGTCCGCTTAGTTCTCGCTTGATTTATGGCACCGTCAGGAATTTTATCTAGCAAATTTAGATAAGTCTGTGGACATGAATCCCAAATAAGCGGTGAATGCACCATGATTGATCATATATGTGAGTTGTAGAGCATTACAAATGGCTTAACATTTAGGTGAGGGAACGACCTGCCAGATGCATGCAAATTTGTAGCAAATCCAGCTGCAAAAACGTTACACGTTCAGTAAAGAAGAAATTTTCATAAATTTTTACTCCTAATATATTTTACAGTGAGATATATGTTTTTAGCTTTTTCATGTACAGACTAATATTAAAGTGTGTGTGTTTGGTTCCTTCGCGAGATAGACAGCACTTGAATTTGTTCTAATTCAACTGTAAATTATCAGCATTCCCCTCCCTTCCCCTCCCCTCCCCTCCCTCCCCCCCCCCCCCCCCTCCCCCAAAAAAGAAGATACTGTTCTAGGAATTTCATTACCTTGCACCAAAAAAAATTACAATGGTATGGTGATATATGAGTAAGAAAAGCATTTGAAACAATGCGGGGATTTGAACCAGGGTTCGAAACCCCGCATTGCTTCACACCCTTGCCTTAACCCACTCGGCCACGATAGTGTCTGGGAGTCACTAGAACCCTTTTGGTACTTCGCTTTGATGACTTCTCTAACTTTGTCTTGTGTTTAACTAGGTATGGACTCCAGGCTGGAGCTGCATATTCCAGGACTGGTCTGACATAAGTGTTAAACAAGGTCCTAAACGATTCCTTACACAAGTTTCTAAAGGCAGTTCTTATGTTGACAAACCTAGCCTATGCCGCTGATGATATCCTTTAGATGTGGGCCTTTGGGGACAGGTTCGGTATGATATCAACCCCCAGATCTTTCTTTCTATTTGACTCTTGCAGGATTTCACCTCCCAGATCGTACCTTGTGTAATGAATCTATACCCGCCGGAAGATCATTTACACTTATTAGAAACAGGATGGGTCCAAGTACTGAGCCCTGTGGGACTCCGCTGGTGACAGCTCACCACTCTGATGTCTCCCCCCTCACCGTTACTCGCTGTTTCCTGTTGCTTTAATACTCCCTGTGTGTGTACTCACCTAATTGTACTCACCTATTTGTGCTTGCCGGGCTTGAGCTTTGGCTCTTTGTTCTCGCCTCTCAACTGTCAATCAACTTGAGTGTTGCCGAGGCGAGTAGTTTATTGTGCACCCCATACCCATCCTGTGAGCGGTAGCGCAAAAACCATTACAGAGTGCACAAGGTTTTTATCAGACCTCATCTCTGATTATTACATAAAGAATTTTATCTATCCTTCACACCTTATATAGTTACAATGTCAGCTAGTTACAGAGAAAGTGCAAAATGAAAGTGAAACTCTAGAATTTCAAGAGTCAATCAACTGGTGTACAGATTCCTGAGCCTACTGGGCTCTATCATATCTACATTTGAAACTGTGTATGGAGTCAGCCTCCACCACATCACTGCCTAGTGCATTCCATCCGTTAACTACTCTGACACTGAAAAAGTTCCTTCTAACGTCCTTCTAAAAGTTCCTTCTAACACACACAAACACCTTCTAGGTGAGTGTGTGTGTGTGTGTGTGTGTGTGTGTGTGTGTGTGAGAGAGAGAGAGAGAGAGAACAGCTACCAACTTGGCCTTTCACAGATCAGTCACCAAGTTTGCTGATCACTGCAATTCAGTAAGGTGTCTGCAAGAAGGGAAAGGTATATTTAAAATACCCTTAATTATTATTATTATTATAAGTATTATTATTATTATTATTATTAAACGTAGAGATTATATTGAATTTAATCATGTATTACCAACATGAGCATCATTGATATGCTAAAGAGAAGAAGTGAAATATAAACTTATAAAGTAATAGTGAGATTAGGGTACTGAGGTAGAGAGAGAGAGAGAGAGAGAGAGAGAGAGAGAGAGAGAGAGAGAGAGAGAGAGAGAGAGAGAGAGAGAGAGAGAGAGAGAGAGAGAGAGAGAGAGAGAAAGAGAGAGAGACAGAAACAGAGAGACAGAGAGTAAAGAAACCCCGCCCCCCCCCCCCCAAAAAAAAAAAAAGAGAAAATACCCAGTTTCTCCAAAGCGGTTTCGGGGGCTGCAGAGGAGAGCTGTCAGGTGAAGAGCAGAGGCATATAGACCCCCACGAGACCAAGAGCAGTGTGACAGTGAGACACCAAATGAATTATGCAATCCAGAGACCAATGAACCTCATGTTGTCTTGAGAGATGAGGAAATACTCCTGAACCTGCTGGGAGTCAGGAGTGAGAGGAATGGGTGGAAATGGGGTGTTAGGGTGTGTGCTGTGAAGGAGGGGCGGGGCATTGGAGGAGGACAGGGGGGTGGGTGGATTTAGGAAAATATCACGTCTGACACCCTTGCGATGAATGACAGCTCCTTGCCTTCAGTCACACCTCACTCTGCGTCACGCCTCACTCTGCGTCACGCCTCACTCTGCGTCACGCTTCACTAAAAAAAATGCCCACCAGTAATCCCGATCTCCTTCAAAATTTCAAATATCTAGCTGGGAGGGGGGCGTCTCCCCTGCTTTGTCTACTAACTGGCTGTGTTATTCTACCCTGAAGGCTTGCTCCACCACTATATATATATATATATATATATATATATATATATATATATTTATATATATATATTTATTTATATATATATATATATATATATATATATATATATATATATATATATATATATATATATATATATATATCATATATGTCATAAATTCTTAAGTTGTACTTTAAAATGTTTTTAAAACAATGTTAATATTTACGGAAAAGTAGGACTGACCAGTGATAAGAAGTGCCTGATTTTTTTTTTATTTAAGTTTACTGGATGAACAGATCTGTAGGAGCTGTGATGTGAGCTCGAACTTATGCACTGGGTGTTCCCAGGCACACACACAGCGCATATAGGTTCGAACCCTCACTACGGATCTGCTCGTTGATGCATCACGATAGTGTAATTACTCTCAGTTAACTGGATGGGATATTGCTTCCAGAGAAAATTATACTTTTCGTTTGAGAATGATCTCCTCAAGTGTGAGTGTGGACATGAGGCCAGAGAGGAGAGTGCAATGATTAGGAGGATGATATCTCATGATACGATATTTCCTTGATACGATATTTCCTCTATTCACAATTATACCTACCAAGGTTATCATTTTGTAGGTCCTATAGTACACATACATACTTGCTTAGATATTGTAAAACAACTTAATTTAGACCAGGTACCAAGATGACCAGAGTCATTAATGAGAGTATTTGTTATGAACTTCAAGATTCTAATATTATCAGAAAAGTGGACAAGTGGGTCTTTTGAAGATACGATATGACCCAGATGCTTTCCTGAATACTTTACTGGAATCTCTCTGCCGTGTAATTTTAGATTGGGATCTCGATAAGTCAAGTCCTGTGAGTTAAATGCACATTTGGCGTGATATAACTTTTGGTTATATTCTACATTACATCTATCGCATATTTCTATTAAGTTCTTGGTAGCCTCTTCAGACGGTTTAAGAAGAACTAGATGATTATCAAAACAGAAAAAATTGATCTAAATACTGTCAATTAAGACCCCATTTTTTTATGGAGGGGGGGAAGAAATGCTCAAAGGACATTAGTTTATTTCCCAGCTAATTTGCATACCTGGTATGAAGATTGATCCGACCACACACTAGAAGGTGAAGCCATTCACCTTCTAGTGCCCGGTGTCTAGTATTCTGAAGCGACCATTCTCCATCGACTTGAGAATGGTCCAGGACGGACCGAAACGTCGTCGTCCCTTCACCTTCTAGTGTGTGGTCTGGTCAACTTACTTTAGCCACGTTATTGTGACTCATCGCCTGTACCTGGTATGAACATTTTAAATATCTAGCGATGACAGGACATACTTTTCTGCAAAGCAATTCTCTCAAAAGTCGAGTGTGTTTAACTTTGTCTAAAGCTTTGGAAGAATCACCGAACAGAGAGAAAAGAGAGCAACGTAGTGAGCTGTAGTACTGAATTGTTTCCCCCACCTCGAAACTGCGACACAGTGACAGCGCCACACCCCCACTCCACACCCCACTCCACACCCCACGCCACACCCCACGCCACACCCCACGCCACACCCCACGCCACACACCCCACGCCACACCCCACGCCACACCCCACGCCACACCCCACGCCACACCCCACGCCACACCCCACGCCACACCCCACGCCACACCTCTCACCTTGTAACACGCTACACACCGCCCCGCCAATCAGCCATCACTCTACTCCTCGCTTCTCTCGCTTTAACTACTCAACAACCTGTCATTATCGCCAATCGAATGTTGATAAGAGTCGCAGGTACGTCAGGGCCTTGAGGATAGCAAGAAAGATAATAAGCATTGGAAAAAAGTGAGAGAGAGAAAGAGAGAGAGAGAAGACAGAGAGAGAGACAGGAAAAGAAAGCTCTTGGTGTTAACATCAATTTCTTGGCTGAAAGACGTTGAAGAAGCAGAAGAAGCAAACTAAGAGAGATAAAATAAAAGAGAGGAAGAGGTATACAGAAACAAAGGAGGACGAGGAGACGGGAAGGAAGGGATAGGAGAGCAAGAGGAGGAGGAGAAGAGGTCGTAAGAGTCATGCGGAGTTGTGTTTTATCGGTATTTTGGCTGTGATAATTTGAGGCTGTTGAGGAAGGCCTTGACTGCCTGAGAATACCAATGTGCTAGGAGATAAATGCTGGGATAGTGAGCTGGGATGGTGAGCTGGGATGGTGAGCTGGGATGGTGAGGTAAGTCTTGTTTACCTACAACGAAGATGGGGTATATACTGGATCAAGAGAGAGAGAGAGAGAGAGAGAGAGAGAGAGAGAGAGAGAGAGAGAGAGAGAGAGAGAGAGAGAGAGAGAGAGAGAGAGAGAGAGAGAGAGAGAGAGAGAAATAACTGAAGAAATGACCAGTCGGAAAGAGAAGAGCAGGGGGAAAGGAGACGACGACCAGCAAACAAAGTAAAAACTGGGAAGGGAAGTATGAAGGAAAGGAAAAAAGAGGGAGAGAGGGAGGGAGGGAGAGAGAGAGAAAGAGGGAGAGAGGGAGGGAGAGAGAGAGAAAGAGAGGGAGGGAGGAGGGGAAGGAACAAGGTGGGATTATAGACAGGTGCCAGCATAGTTCCTGTCATTACTTACCGTGACGAAACAAGATTTTAGTGATTTTTCTCGGGTCATGGATGAGACAGTTGTTCAGTCATCACCTCCCTGTGTTGGGAGGTCCGTTGCTGGTTCACAACTTCATTAGGTATTCTCCTGTAAGGAACCCTCTTTATCACTTTGGTACCACTGTCAGCTTATGTAAACACACACACACACACACACACACACACACACACACACACACACACACACACACACACACACACACACACACACACACACACACACAAAGCCTATAATGCCTCTAAAGCTGCAAATAATGAAGATAATCTTTGGAAATATATTCACGCCTCTCAATCCCCCGCCTTCCTCTTAACCTGTTTTACTCACCTCTCTCTCTCTCTCTCTCTCTCTCTCTCTCTCTCTCTCTCTCTCTCTCTCTCTCTCTCTCTCTCTCTCTCTCTCTCTCTCTCTCTCTCTCTCTCCTGCTTCATACCATATTTTCCTTCTCTTCTTTACAATCATCTTCATTCTGAATCTTTCTGCCCTTTGAACTTTCTATTTCCTTAATTCTGTTATTCTCCCTTTCATTCTTTTCCATATACGTTGTATTCCCTTTACTTCTTTGCCTTTTATCTCATCTATCCTCTTCTTCTTCGCCTTCCTCAGATCACTCTACAGTAATAGGCAGCTGTGGCTAACGAGCCCCTCTGCGCCAGCTACAACCGGCCTAATGGTCGAATTGGCCTGAGTCATGTTAACTGCCACCTCATCATGCGTGATTGATGACTGGCTGTTCGCTCATTAATCACTCTAACTACCGTCACCTTAGAAGCTATTTCTTTCTCTCTCTCTAATCAATATAAATTCATTATTTTTATCTAGACATCATATTGACAATTGTAAACATAAATTGCTACTTTTTTATTTGTATAGTTTATCATTAATAAGGAATACAGACACCCCCCAAAAAATGTAGTTACTGTAATTCATGTTAAAACTGTAGCAGAAATATTTTGGTATTGTTATACTATTGTACGAATACTATACTCCCGGACAGGCCCCCAATGTCACACGTCAGGCTGCGAGCAGCCGCGTCCAACAACCTGGTTTATCAGTCCAGCAACCAGGAGGCCTGGTCGACGACCGGGCCGAGGGGGACGCTAAGCCCCGGAAGCACCTCAAGGTATGGTACTACAGTGGGGAAATCTCTCTCTCCTATTCCCTGGCTCCTCTACCTCGTAAGGGTCAATTTCATTTTGACCACAGGAGAGGGGGTGGTAAGGTGTGACGGGAGAGGGTACTAAGGTGTGACGGGAGGGGTGTGACGGTGACCTGGACGGGGGGGGGGGTAAGGGTGAAGTTTGACCGTTTTTACCGAGTAATTCACAAAGACTGTTCTGTGATGAGGGAGTGGGATGGAGGTGCCTGAAGAACCTCCTCTCACTCTCTAGCCTTTCACCCCTATCTCCCCCCCCCTGCCTCCACCCTCCATCTGGGCAACACACAGAGGTGGGTCAAGGTGGGGTGGATTAGGGTGGGGTGGATTAGGGTGGGGGTGGATCAGAGTGGGGTGGATCAGGGGTTAAATCTCACGTCTGACCAATTTCCAGGTGACTGACAGTGAGTGAACGTGGCTTGTAGGTATCCCCTTGTGAGGTGTGTGTGTGTGTGTGTGTGTGTGTGTGTGTGTGTGTGTGTGTGTGTGTGTGTGTGTGTGTGTGTGTGTGTGTGTGTGTGTGTGTTTCAATCTCCAGCGCTTTGGCTTAACATTTAAATATCGATTACCCAGAGAATGATACCCGTCACTCTCGTGTTCTATCATAAATAATTGTCAAACAACGAAGCTACCTACCATTACTCCCCCCTTTCTTATCACTGACGTTAGCTACCATTTCCTCCCCCTTCTTTTCAATAAAGTTAGCAACAAATATCTCCCCTTTCTGATTAAGGGGAGTTACAGCTGCCATAACCTCCTTTACTAATTCACTCCTTGGTCATTTCCAGACCACTTAAGACAAAAAAGCCTCAGTTTGTCCCTTCAGCTTAAATGGGTTTCCAGTTTCCACGTGTGTTGTCTGCTTGTGCTGGCACCCTTGTTGAGCACAAGATCTGGTCGACGACCGGGCCTCGGGGACGCTAAGCCTCGAAAACACCTCAAGGTTATAATCTCAAGGAGCAGCTGATGCTTGTCCACTTTATGTCTCCTGATGCCTTGAATGCTCGTATATCTGATCTCCTCTACTCAAGTTCCCAGCCCAGTGAGACTCCTTCTTCTCGCTGATGCCACTTGGACAAAAATTCTTTAGACTTTCTCAATTTAGTTTTAAGGCTTTATTTTCTAGCTACTATTTTTTTTTATTAGCGATGGGTCTTGTTTATTCTATGTGTAATACATTATAATCTTGTCTCAGGGAAGGTTTAGAGTTTCATTTGGCAACCGGTTATAGGTACTTCTGAGGTTTATTATGAGCATCTTGGCCTGGTTTTATAGTGTGGATAAGAGTCTCCAGGCCCAAGTGACCATTCGAAAAGTGATTTGTTTTATTCACGGGGACATTTCCTTCTCTCTCTCTCTCTCTCTCTCTCTCTCTCTCTCTCTCTCTCTCTCTCTCTCTCTCTCTCTCTCTCTCTCTCTCTCTCTCTCTCTCTCTCTCGTGGTGTATCTAAATTGTCAACCGCAATAAACAGTGAATAACAGCTTTTTATATCACCTGGGCACTGGGAGTCTCGAACCAGCGATCCCAAGCACGGGAGACGGGTTGTAGCTTGCTCAGTGGCTCGGTTGGTAGAGCGACTGTCTCCCGTGCTTGGGTTCAATGGTTCGAGGCCGATACCAACAAATATTGCAAAACTTATAACTTACAAATACTAAGAAGACAAGTCCCTGAAAGAATATAAGACAGGTGGCGGTGAATCACTTTATTCAGTCACTTCACATCAATATATTTTTCTAGTAGACAGACATGGGTCACCATTACAGGCTTGATATCAAACAGATATCTTAGTTCAACATAACCAGTTGTTTCTGGAATTGTTTATGACACACAAGGAGAGGATAACAGGAACTTTGGTAAGTTATAAAGATTTTATACATTATAAAGAGCTAACATTAAAGGAATTGACGTTAAATTCAAGTTGCACTGAGAATTACTGAGTTACAAGTATGCTTGAAAAATTTTATTAATGAAAAACAAAATATATTTATATATCTTAATTCCTTAATACTCTAAATAATAAAGAAATCCATAGTTAATTAAATCCAGATAACCTTGAATTTCCTCCATAAAATAACATCAACGACATACAAGAGTCAGCATCACTTGCAGCCCAGCAACTTCAGGAATAAGTAAGGATGCAAGGATAAATAAGGATGCCCAGTAAGGATGTCTTAGACTCCATATACAATCCTCTATCCCAGCACACCGAGGGAGCGTAGCCCATTAAGACGATCGCAAGATACCTCGTTCAGTCCACCCACGTATCGTGGGGATCGAAAGCCATTAAAAATCATTCAAGGGTGTCTTTAAGCTGGGACTCAGGGGATCAGAGGAACCATGTTGTGACAGTGGTGTTGGAGCCGTATAGTCATTACTATCCAATGCTCTTTGTCAGGTTCACTGCTTCGGTCAGCCCAGGTCACGAGGGCTCGCCTTGGACCACGTGGGGAGGGAAGGTGTAGGGAAAAGATTGAGGAGAAAATGATAGGAAGGAAGAAGATAAAAGTAGAAATCCTGAAGGGAAAATGAGAGTTCAAACCAATTATGTGAAATTTATAGAAAGAGGCTATTTAGAGTGGGAGAAAGAGAGAGTGGGAGAGAGAGAGAGAGAGAGAGAGAGAGAGAGAGAGAGAGAGAGAGAGAGAGAGAGAGAGAGAGAGAGAGAGAGAGAGAGAGAGAGAGAGAGAGAGAGAGTATAAAATTCAGAGCTTAATTAATATGATATTTCAACATTCATCGTGGGAGTAGCGATGGCACCGTTTAAAAATAGATCTCGTTTAATTTATGCCATCCCAGACCAACTCATGTTGGGCACGTACCCAGCATGAATTCCCGTTAAAAATGTTAATGAGGGCTAGTCCCATACGCCGGACTTCCAGCCTTGGACAGACTGCCAAACATTCTAATATATGTAAATATATAAATATATATAATAAATGGCTAACTACCTCTTCTTCCAGCTATGCCTGTTACCTCATCTGATTGACAGAGACATCCACTTCATTCTCACCAAATGCAACCTTCCACACCCTCCCACTCTCCAATCTCCCATGCAACTCCCAACTGTAAACAATTCCCACCCAAATGCACCTCCATTCTCCATGAATCTCCCACCCACCTCCATGTATCTCCCACCCATGTGCACCTCCTCCTGCGCCTCCTACACGTCCTCCTACACCTCCTCCTTCACCTTCTCCACCTCCTTCACCCTCGACCGGCACTGGGCTAGTATTACCATAATACCTGAAGCAGCAACTAATTTAGGACGCAGATCAATCAAGCTTTGGTTCTCCTCCTGACAGGTCATTATCATCGGTAATCACTCTCTGGTGGACCCGAGAACGTTAGCTGTAGCCCCCCACCTGCCTGTTTTACCACACTATTACTACTGGCTTGGTGAAGGCTATTGGTGGGTGTAGGTGACCCAAGGATTGGGTGCTTTTAGGGTTGGGAGGATTAGAAGTGAGGCCGAATGGATTCGTTGGTGTTTGACTGCATGGAATGTGTGTGTGTATGTGTGTGTGTGTGTGTGTGTGTGTGTGTGTGTGTGTGTGTGTGTGTGTGTGTGTGTGTGTGTGTGTGTGTGGTTGAACAAGTGGTCGGGTTGCATGGTTGGATGACTTGAATGTGTGGATAAGATGGATGTGTCTTTGGATGTCTATCGTGTACGGTCTGGCTGAATGGGTGGTGATCTTTGGTGCATGGTTGGATAACCTGGCTACACAGATGGATGACCTGGATACACAGATGGATGACCTGGATACTCAGGTTGATTGATTACTTCTGTATGTATTCCTGTATTTCTATGTATTCAGCTCTCTATACCAGTTTCATCCACATACATTTGATTTCATGTAATCATATTTTATCACAGATTTAAGACAACTAATTAATTTATTCCTAATCAGTCTTACTATCCTTCCCAGTCATTCCCAATCTATACTGTCTCAGTAAATCCCCCCCCCCCTTGTCCCTCAGTCTTGTCTCCCCCTCTGTCATTCAGTCTTCTTATCTATGCTAGTATATTCGTCACTGATAGTCTCCTTTGGAAGATAAGCTCCACTGGTCTCTGTCGACTATGTCGACCCTTCCTTATACAACAAAGGCTTTCTACTTCTTCAGCTGCGTGAAGTTGTTGGTCAAGAAATATAGCTTGACAGGCACTCATGTGATCACCTTGACAGATCTTAATGATGATGGGAGTTAATTAACACCAGGTTAATTAACCAGTGCCCTGACCACCAAAGTATTTGTTTGTGTGTGTGAGAGAGAGACAGAGAGAGAGAAAGAGAATAGAGACAGATAGTGTTGAGAGTAAAGGTCACATCCCATTCCTTTTGCGTTGGTTGGCCTCGTGAAGGAGAAAGATGTAGGATAGTAGTAAGAAGTGTTCATGTTAAGGACTGAAGTCCTCAGTGTTTCTACCTACCTCTGGTTGATCACTGCTGATTACAATCTTGTTTTCGCGCGTCAACAAATAAGATTTCCGGCGGTTGTCTTAGTAGGAAATTGTTCTTCAAGCACAGGCTGTGATATTTTCTCGGTGAGCAATTGATTTACCGACTCGTACGTCAACCTTGAGTCGTACACAAACTGTAAACGAAAATAATGTATTTAATCTTCCTTCAAGGACGACCAGTCAGGCTTCTCCAAGTTCTCTCTCTCCAAGTGCAGCAAGGTGAATACATGTCCACATTTGATTTATAGTAAGAAAATATATTTCCAGTAGATGTTTTCAGAGGATAGACAACTATTATTTAACGATATATGCAGCCACATCTATAATTAGATTAAGTAAATATTATTAAATAAGTAACCAGCAAGTAAGTGAAGACTCCAAAGACTTTCTACTTAATTAGGACGTAAATAAGTATAATACAACTAAGTTAAGACTCGAGTAGAGCCCACAACATCATATAAACTTAAACTCAAAAGAAATACATCGAAATTAAGAGAATAAAAAATACAATTAAACTTAGGCTCCACAGAAATTCCTTTAAACTAAGAAAATAAATACAAACTTTGACTTAATAGAAACACATCTAAGTTAAGTCTAAAAAAAGGACAAAACTCAATCTAGACTCAAGAGAAAAAATCTAATCAACGACTCGAAAGAAATGCAGCAAGGCAAAGAAATTAAGGCATTTATACCACAAATCAACAGAAAAACTTCTGAACCACGACTCAGAATTAATACATCAAACCAACGACCTAAAAGGAGTACAGCTCGAAAAAGACGAAGGTAATCCCTCCCAATAACAGAAAGAAGGCAACACAGTGACTGAACTGCCATACTCGACACGATCTCTCGCAGCCACAATCACGAGGGAAGATAATCAGTCATAATCAAGTTTAATGGTACTGCCGAAACCTGAAATCAACCTCACTAAATCTTCGTGAATGACCACAGCTGTCATTGGTTCTATTTATATATTGCTATACAGTTAGTGATATTGATTTATTTCTTGTATTGTACGTGTGGCTGCGCACGACTGTGCTTGTACGTGTGTGTACGTGTGTGTGTGTGTGTGTTTATATATTTGATTTTCCACCGCAGATCATTAGAGAACCATTAACGTCAAGCCTCTCTCTTGCCTCAACTAATATCTTCCCGTTGTCATTAAACAGCGTCTGTTTAACAGGTGCTTAAAACCCCACCTGTAACACTACACAGCAAACATATAATGCTTGCAATTATCACTGTTAAACGCAAAGTGGACAACTTCAAGTGGATTCGTTCACACATAGCCATTGAAGACTGACGCAGACAGACTCGTGAACAAGCAGCTGAACAACAAAGAGTATAAGAGTATGGGGTATATTTATCACTTTTCCCATTAAATAACTTTGACAAAAAACCCTTGCTGGAGCTGAAGAAACTTAGACGAAATAGTCTCACAAATCTAAGCATTAGTGACTTTATAAAAAAACTACATTAATTGTGTGCCTAAGAATATTGCATCATTTTTTCAAATGAACAGAATAAAGATATTATTACTAATATTATTAATTAATAATTATGAGCATTATTACAGCATTATAACTTTGTTTCAGGGATTAAAACAAGGATAAAACTGGTTAATTCGAACTGGACTGAAACCCGGTTACAGCTTCCTCTTGAAACACAATGACAACATGAATGTAAACAATAGATGACCTGATTTACACACACCAAATCAAATCAAATACCCAGATAGGGAGCCGGTCGGCCGAGCGGACAGCACGCTGTACTTGTGATCCTTTGGTCCTGGGTTCGATCCCAGGCGCGGCGAGAAACAATGGGCAGAGTTTCTTTCACCCTATGCCCCTGTTACCTAGCAGTAAAATAGGTACCTGGGTGTTAGTCAGCTGTCACGGGCTGCTTCCTGGGGGTGGAGACCTGGTCAAGGACCAAGCCGCGGGGACACTAAAGCCCCGAAATCATCTCAAGATAACCTCAAGATAACCACTGCACACACTGTCTCATATGATGGACCTAGAGATCTCTGTCTATAAACATAAACTTCTCCCTAGCACAAAAATTTATATTTCTCCCCCAGATCTGAACGAGAATTTCATATCATCAGAGATGAAGCAAACTTTATCTTAAGTAGATAATGCTGTTAAAAAAGCAATGAATTTTCATTATCTAGATAAATGGTATTTCCTCTATAAGACTCAGTCATCTCTTTACAACAACAACAAGGCCCTTGAAAGCATTAAGTTGGAGTATACATACAAATTATACTAATGACCCCTTAATTAACTATGCCCATGAGATATGTAAGATATGTGACCTGAATGTGGAATTGGCACCACCAGGAGCCTAACACTGTTCCTGAGTCCCTTTCAGGCCCTTGTGGCAGTGGCTCCATGGACAGGACGTAAGGGTGTGTCAAATAAATTACCTCCATTAAAGTGGCAAAACTGCTGAATTGTCTTTGAAGTTGCAAATTTCACTCGTAAGGAACAGGTAATCTTATAATTACCTGTGTAATCAAATGTAGTTACAGGATGAGAGCTACGCTCGTGGTGTCCCGTCTTTCCAGTACTCTTTGTCGTATAACGCCCTGAATCTTATGTGTGTGTGTATGGGTGTGTGTAGAGTCCTACCTATGGTTACTGTAGCTCCGGGCGACTATAGGATTAACGCCATAACGATAACATGAGCCCATTTGTCCAAGTGATTGGCACCGTGTTACGGGAGAGACCTGGATCAACAGATGTTAACACCCACATGCCAGGAGGCAATGTAAACTGTATTCCTCCACCTATTCCCATCTCCACCTTCTTTTCCCCCTCTTCCCATTCACCCCTTCACCTTTCTCACTAGTCTGCTTACTTACACAGCAGTCGCTAGATTAATTATTGTACTATGTAGCCTAAGATGGGTTTCATTATCTTGTCCCGGACATGCAATCTCATTTGGTTTTGTGTTTTCCATAAAATTTTACATTTAATTGCTGTCTACTTTATTGCCTTTTGGACTGTACATTAACTAGCACACGTTACGGGCTCACCATAGCCCGTGCTACATGGATACTTTGTTCTGAGTAACTAAATCTAAAACAACAACTAGAACAATGCACAACTCCTTCCATTGCACAGGATCATATGCTATTCTCTGTTGTTCCTCATAATATTTATTTGTTGTCTAAACTATTACAGTAAATGTCACTGGATAATTAACTGGTTTCCTGTTAAATTAGTGGTTTTGTTATTCTAACAACCCAATCTTCGAACCCCAGCCAATTAAGTATCATAATTGCATGTATAATGGAACAGGTAGACTGGCATAATATTTTGACACCTGTTTATGGCGTTATCACAAGTTAATATCATAAACTAGAAAAAAATTATATACTTGAAAGGAATTTTCAGGTATATATATATATATATATATATATATATATATATATAAAATATATATATATATATATATATATATATATATATATATATATATATATATATATATATATATATATATATATATATATATATATATATGCAGAATAACCACATGTGAAAAATAGAAAATGCTTAACGCGTTTTCGGCTAATTCGCCTTCATCAGAGCAAAGTAGAATTTGATTCTACTTTGCTCTGATGAAGGCGAATTAGCCGAAAACGCGTTAAGCATTTTCTATTTTTCACATGTGGTTATTCTGCATACTTGGATCAGTGTTTTTGTGATCATTGTTGCATATATATATATATATATATATATATATATATATATATATATATATATATATATATATATATATATATGACAATGTCAGACCACGGAGGAAAAATGAAACAGGAATTTCCTTAAGTACTTTCGTATATTAATACATCTTCAGAAGGAGTAATATTGACTCCTTCTGAAGTTGTATTAATATACGAAAGTACTTAAGGAAATTCCTGTTTCATTTTTCCTCCGTGGTCTGATATTGTCACATTTTTAATCACGTGTTTATTTTCGTGATATACACACACACACATATATATATATATATATATATATATATATATATATATATATATATATATATATATATATATATATATAGTATGTAAAATGTTCTTCCAGCACAGGATGTCAAGGTATGATCAACAAATTAGTGCATTTAATGTAACAAATAAAATTAAACTCTGAATAATTTGCTGTCTTAGCATGTCTAAGACCCAGAGTACTCTCGTGATTGGTTGACACTCCGCAGGGTGTGTGTATATGCATGTATATGGACAAAATACTAATTATAGTACGGAGTCAAGTTAGTATGATTTTACAAGATTCGTTGTATGGGGGTCGCTCTGGCACCGTGTCAAGTAGAGTTCGTTTCATTAATTCCATCTCCGATCCGCCCATGTTGGCCATGGACCCAACAGCAATTACTGTTAAATAATGAGTCAGCCTAGACCCAAGCGTCGGGTATCTTATCTCAGACAAATAAACAGAGAGATATTTTAATTTATAGATATAGATACTTATTATATTGTTATCATACAATTCAAATTCGAAAACATTTTTCATAAACTACTGAAATGACTTAGCTGACAAAATTTCAATTACATTATTCATTTATACACGAAATAATCATAATAATAATATCACACTAAAGCATAATACATATACATTCCATTTTGTATAATATAAATAACAAGACCCATTATAATATTTTACTGAATAGATGAAAATTATAACGCAAGAACTAGCGAATATTTCCATTACAATGCCATTGATAAATACATTGCATAAGATAGACGACACCAGATAACTTAATTTGAATCTGAATTTAAAGTCATCTACCTTATACACGGAGATATAGCAGAGTCTGAAGCTTAATTTTAAGACACTAGATGGAGGCATATTGCTTGTATTTTATGAGGGTGAAATACAT
Organism: Procambarus clarkii; assembly: GCF_040958095.1. Lineage (NCBI taxonomy): Eukaryota > Metazoa > Arthropoda > Malacostraca > Decapoda > Cambaridae > Procambarus > Procambarus clarkii. The sequence continues at coordinate 14,324,683 of NC_091243.1, read as the reverse complement.
ATCCAAAAATAAGGATGAAAATCAATAAGATCTGATTAGATGAATCTGATTTCAGTGTTTAAAGCTGAACATCATACTAACCCAGGTGCTCACAGATACAAGTAGAGACTCACACTGGCCTCCGGATCACCCTAAAGCAAACACACTAACTTGAACACCGCTTGTATGAGAAGAATTAATGAGCACACTGCCATACTGTGTTGAGGTTAGCATCGTGGTGTCTTTAAAATGAAATTGAATACATAGATCGCGCCAGGCTGCAAATTAATGTAAATCACACGCAAACACACTACCAAATTGTTGGTCAAACTTCCATTTCCTCGACCCTACCGGGGCTGTGTGTGTGTGTGTGTGTGTGTGTGTGTGTGTGTGTGTGTGTGTGTGTGTGTGTGTGTGTGTGTGTGTGTACTCACCTTACCTCCTACTCACCTCCCCTTCTGTGTGTGTGTGTGTGTGTGTGTGTGTGTGTGTGTGTGTGTGTGTGTGTGTGTGTGTGTGTGTGTGAGTGTGTGTGTGTGTGTGTGTGTGTGTGTGTGTGTGTGTGTGTGTACTCACCTCACCTCCTAGTCACCTCCCCTCCTGCGTGTATGTGTGTGTGTGTGTGTGTGTGTGTGTGTGTGTGTGTGTGTGTGTGTGTGTGTGTGTGTGTGTGTGTGTGTGTGTGTGTGTGTATGTATTCACGTGGGATCGTACGATAGCGACCAGAATTTCATTAAGGCGAAGCATATAACAAAGTGCCAAGAAAAATCCCTTTTGTTTTAGTAGTGAGTGTTGAGTTAGCAAAGTAATGGAGCGGCCTGCCAAGAATGGAATTGATATTAGTTTTGGTGTGTTTAGATTCACCCAACTGTGCTTACCTAGTTGTGTTTGTTGGGGGGGTTAGGGCTCAGCTCTTGGATCCCTTGTATCCAACCTACTCACCAATGTTCCTGTGGATAAGACACTTGGAAGGACAATGGACTCACTCTACCGGAATTGCACTCCATTTTGACGTCTCAGAACGCATATTTTATTTAATTACTCGAAGAATATACAAGACAGACGCATGAGCCCGTTGGTCTCATCTATAAACAAGTGGATGGTGACCTAATGGGTCGACACCTAGTTGCTACTTTACATATATAAGCAAACGCCAAGAGTATTAGCGTTTGCCTTTCCAATGGACAGTTTCAGCATCGTGGAGAGAGAGGGGGGAAGACCTGCTGCATGGGTAACAGCTTCTCCTCCATATCGACCTACCCTGGCTTTGCGCCCTGGTGAGGACACTCCGGCTTCGATATCCAGAGCCCAACTCCATAGTCTCCCAAGATTGCAGGATCCCTATTACAACTACTACGATAACGTCACCATTTAGGCGAAGGCTTTTGAACACACTAACCTTAAACATGACGTCCACTGAAAGTATGTTAATAACATATTCTTACAGATAAACCTTCGAGGAAGATTCAGCACTTAGTTATCTTACAAAATGAAGAGTGAAGATAACTTACTATGATTACACTTTGTTATCTTGGAAAGGAAGGACGACTTCCACTCTTTTGTGTGTACAGTGAGGAAATGAGGAACATAAAATCCCAGGTTGCGATGCTTTTGACCATGTCGTGGGGCAGTGGTGTAGGGCGTGTGCCTGGGAGTACTCAGTGAGTACCCATTTCTCATCGACACAGTTAATTTAATATATTTGTGAAAGAAAACGAAGAGTGGAATGCGCCACGCCGTCATATGAATCCTGTCGAGTTATATACTATTACAGGATATAATAGGATGAATACAACTGTAATACGCTTAATCCTATTATAGGATGTACCTTAAGAGTCAGCTGGTTGTTGATACATAGTTGAATCAGATTGTTTAACATGTAGTTCTTCGGCTATGTCTAATCTTAAGTTGTTGTTGTATCTGTAGAATATCTCTGATGTTATTGGGGGTTGTAATGATGTGTTCTGTCACAGACAAAACACAGCATTACATCATTACATCATTACATCATTACATCACTACATCATTACATCATTACATCATTACAAAGCCCTCTTGTTTGTGCCTTGTCAGGCCCGTTTAAATGCATAAAGAACAAGCTTATATAATCGAGCAGTAAAACATTTCATTTCACTATATCTTACATAAATGAAGCTTCAGCAAATTTGTATCCACTTGCCCACTCCCTCCGGAGAAGAGAGCTTCCGTGAGAAACGAATCATTAGGCCAATGGAGTTGTAAACGGAAATTTGGAAAATTAGATTTTCAGCATTCTTCCCAAGTGAAAATGATAAAATATCATGAGAAAATTCGAGTTAGAATCACATTGATCTGATCCTGATTTGTCGCTGAATAGTATTTGATTCGCTGATTTCCTTCGTGGTTATATGTTTTTTACAATATTCATCACGTGTTAATTTCTTCGTGATTCACACACACACACACACACACACACACACACACACACACACACACACACACACACACACACACTGTGCGTGTGTGTGTGTGTGTGTGTGTGTGTGAATGGAATGCACTCGGAAGTGATGTGGTGGAGGCTGACTCCATACACAGTTTCAAATGTAGATATGATAGAGCCCAGTAGGCTCAGGAATCTGTTCATCAGTTCATTGACGGTTGAGAGGCGGGACCAAAGAGCCAGAGCTCAACCCCCGCAACCACAATTAGGTGAGCACACACACACACACACACACACACACACACACACACACACACACACACACACACACACACACACAGTACACACACAGTACACACACAGTACACACATTATATATATATATATATATATATATATATATAGAGAGAGAGAGAGAGAGAGAGAGAGAGAGAGAGAGAGAGAGAGAGAGAGAGAGAGAGAGAGAGAGAGAGAGAGAGAGAGAGAGAGAGAGAGAAAGAGTAAGAGAGAAAGAGCAAGTGAGTGACTTTGAAGCTTGAGGACCGCAGATGGCCTGGTACGAGATTCCAGTTTTAATTTAATTTTCTCGTTGCGGATTGTTGCGTAAACCGACCTTTAGATGTGTTTCTTCAGCTTAATTAATTCCGGAGAGCAGTGAGCAGCGGGTAACACTCCCAGCCGGGAGTCGAGTGTCTGCACTGACTTTTATGAGACCATAACTTGAGCGAAGCAGTAATAAGACCCGAGGAATTCTTCCCCGAAATGGAAAGTCGAGCGCATGACTGTGTTTTACGAAGCAATGTGATAGCGACAAGGACAATGGCGCGTGTGTATAAGAGAAGAGATAAAAAAATGCAGTATCTCCATCAGGGAATATATCTCTACCTTCACTACAAAGGCTCTGAAAGAGGCTAACATC